>NC_057806.1:60832080-60995537 GCF_018294505.1 Triticum aestivum
AAAAATACCAAGGATACAGCAGTCAATGCCGGATTCAAAGGCTCTAAACCCGATCAGCGGAAAAAGCCATTCAAACAAAGTACGTCGGGTCCGTCCAGCTTGGACCATATACTCGATCGCTCGTGTCAAATACACGGCACCCCAGACAAGCCAGCCAATCACACCAACAGGGATTGTTGGGTGTTCAAGCAGGCCGGCAAGTTGCTTGCCGAAAACAAAGACAAGGGGCCGCATAGCGATGACGAGGGGGAATCACGGCAGCCACACATCGGAGGACAGAACAGGTTTCCCCCACAAGTGCAGACGGTGAACATGATATATGCAACCCACATCCCCAAGAGGGAGCGGAAGCGTGTGCTCAGGGACGTATATGCGTTGGAGCCGGTCGCCCCAAAGTTCAACCCTTGGTCCTCCTGTCCGATCACCTTCAATCACAGGGACCACCCCACTAGTATCCGTCATGGCGGATTCGCCGCACTGGTCCTAGACCCAATCATTGACGGATTTCACCTCACTCGAGTCCTTATAGATGGTGGTAGCAGCCTGAACCTGCTTTATCAGGACACAATGCGCAAAATGGGTATAGAACCCTCAAGGATCAAACCCACAAAAATGACCTTTAAAGGCGTCATTCCAGGTGTAGAGGCCCATTGCACAGGCTCAATTACACTGGAAGTGGTCTTCCGATCCCCGGATAACTTCTGAAGCAAAGAGTTAATCTTCGACATAGTCCCGTTCCGCAGTGGTTATCATGCGCTCCTTGGGCGAACCGCATTTGCTAGATTCAATGCGGTGCCACATTATGCATACCTCAAGCTCAAGATGCCAGGACCTCGCGGAGTTATTACAATCAATAGAAACACAGATCGCTCTCTCCGAACAGAGGAGCATAATGCGGCCCTCGAAGCAGAAGCGCAAAGCAGCCTCTCAAGGCAATCAACCAGTTCGGTGCTTCAAAGCCCGGACACCTTCAAGCGCGCTCGGAGCAATCGGCAAATGGACCGCCTGGCACGGTCTGAGCTCGCGTAGCAATACGGCGCCCACCCAAATCCCAGCCCAATGGCAAAACTCGTGCCACGCGTACATAATTACACACTAAAAATACCAAGGGCGCAGGTGGGGAGGGGGGACAAAACTGCGGCACGCCCCAAGACGCAGCTTAAACCACACTAGGGGCTTCCCGTTTTGTAATTTTTCTCTTTTTTTCAGGACCTTAATCTCTGGAAACACTGTCCGACAGCACTATTGCCGAACACATGATGCAGCAACCAAGGAGGCAACCAGTTACGTCATACCACGGAATTCCCAGGTAGATTACAGTAATGAGCAAAATATTCGATTTCATATCATTCCTCAGCTTGCCCTTGGAAGGGACATAGTCCTACTCTTTGCTTATCGCACTACATGTATCACTCTGTTTTAACGCGATCTTTTGACTAAACAATGCATGACATTACGACTATTATTGCATTCCTATTATATATATATATATATATATATCCATGTGTTCATTAATGACGCCTTGCAACCATACACTTTGGTACGGCCAACACACCAGGGGCTTACGTACCCCACAATACGGTGTGAAAAGTCCGAACACTTTCACAAGTGCGGCACCCCGAACTTATAGCATTATATGCATCAGCTCCGAATCATGTCTTTGGTCAAATGTTGGGTTTGCCCGGCTCCTATGTTTTGGTACCTTACGTTCCGCTCTATCGGCTAAGGTAGCGCTAGGAGAACTACTGCGATTGTGCCCCGGTTCTGCTGGGTTCAGCACATCAGTAGAGAAAGCTAAAACTGGCTGTCATGATAAGGCGAGAGACTGGTCACTGTTCGGCGAGGTTTTCGAGTCCCTAAAGACTTATGCCGCTTAGGGCGAGGGGCCGGCCCTGTCCGGCTTAAAGGCGTGTATCGCGCCCCGAATTCGGCCTTCCGAATACCAGGGGCTTCGCCGAAATTTAAAATTATAGAATTCTATGGCTAAGTGAGAGTGATAAAGCATTATTGGTCTGGTTGCCTTGTTCGTTGTGCTGAGCACCTCCCTCGAAGGACCCAAATATGAGGAAAAGAGTGCTCAGGTTTATCCCGAACACCCCAGCACTCGTGGCATGGGGGCAGAAGCCGAGGACTGGCCATCTCTCAGATTGATAAACGGCCAAACAGAAGGTAATATTTTAAATTCAAACAAGTGTTGCATAGCGCATATGAAACAAGTTTTCATAAATACAGGATAAAACGAGCAAGTCTCACTCAAATATTACATCTTTGGAACACTCATCCGCTATGAGACGGGCACCCAGCAGAACACCCTCGTAGTACATCTCGGGGTGGCGGTGCTCCTTGCCCTCCGGCGGCCCCTCCTTGATCAACTTCACGGCGTCTAGCTTGACCCACTGCAATTTCACACGAGTGAAAGCCCGGTGTGCACCTTCAATGCAGACAGATCGCTTGACGACCTCCAGCCGCGGATAGGCATCCACAAGCCGCCTCACCAGGCCGAAGAAGCTGTTCGGTAGGGCGTCGCCAGGCCATAGCCAGACAATAAATCTCTTCATGGCCCGATCGGACGCCTTATGTAGCCCGACCATCTACTTCAGCTGGTCGCTCATTGGCACCGGGTGTTCGGCCTCAGCATACTGAGACCAGAACAGCTTCTCCGTTGAGCTTCCATCCTCGGCCTGGTAAAATTGTGCGGCATCGGACACGCTGCGGGGCAAATCTGTGAATGCTCCTGGAGAGCTCTGGATTCGGGTAAGTAATCGATAATTTACTCTTATATGCTTGCTTTGCATATAGAAAGCCTTACCCGCCGCTATCTTCTTCATTGCGTCGATCTCCTGGAGGGCCTTTTGGGCTTCGGCCTTGGCACTTTTTGCGCTCTTGAGGGCCGCGGCAAGCTCAGACTCCCGCGTCTTTGAGTCAAGCTCCAACGCCTCGTGCTTCGCCACGAGAGCCTGGAGCTCTTGCTGCATCTCGCCCACCCGAGCCTCGTGCTTCTCTCGCTCGGTGTGCTCCTTGGCCGCTTTATCTTCGGCCTTGGTTAGCGCTTGCTTCAGGGTCGCCACCTCAGTCGTGGCCCCTGGCAAATATACGATGATCCTATCATTTTGCAATCGCGTCTTCATTTATATATACATATCTATAGACAGAGTATTACTTACCCTTGTTCTCCTCGAGCTGCCTCTTGGCAAGGCCGAGCTCTTTCCTGGACCCCTCGAGGTCCTGCTTCAGTACGGCAACCTCCACAGTCAGTGCGGCGAACGCCAGCAGCGAGGCCTGCATACGCATATTGGCATACTTATATTAGACTCCTGCGATATTATTTGATCCTCTGTTTGGATTTTCTTTGTGAACACCGAACAAAGCATTAGGGGCTACTGTCTATGCGGTAATATTTCTACTACATTTTAAAACACTTACCTCAAAGCCTGTTAGAAGGCTGGCACAGGCTTCAATCAACCCGCTCTTGGCGGACTAAACCTTCTAGACCACCGCACTCATAACAGTATGGTGCTCCTCGTCGATGGAAGTGCTGCGAAGCGCTTCCAGCAGATTGTCCGGCGCCTCTTGATGGACAGAGGTCATCGGCACAGGCGTCTTGCCCCTCTTAGAAGGAGGCCGCCTGCCCGAGCCTGGAACCACTGGAGGTTCCGGCACGGTGTTCGGCTGAGGGCCAAACTCAGAGCTCTCAGGGGCCCCGTCCCCTCGGCTCCCGGAGTCTGGAAGGTCGCCTTGAGTCGCCTCCGAGACTGTCTCCCCTCAGTCCGATGCCTCTTGAGACAGCACATCGGCGTCGTCGGCAGGATGAGGGGAGGTGGCGGTCGGGACTGGATCGGTATCCATGTCCGACGAGTCCAGGGAGCCGTTCGATGATACATCAATACTGGCTCGTGGCGGCCTGCATAATCATGTTCGGCGTTAGGGAAAGCAGTGTGACAAAGGAATGCTATGAGTTACTCTGGTATCCGAATACTTACGATCTCCCGGGGGCTTGGCCCTGGGCAACCACTTGTCTTCGCCTTCGTCGGCGACGGTGGAACTCTCCGGAAGGAGAGTCCTTCCCTTCTTGGACCCTTTGCCCCCCCGCCCAAGTTGGGGCATCCTTCCTTTTCTTATCTCCCCAGCTAGAGGGGGAGCATCTTCTTCTTCTTCCTCGTCTTCGGGGGAGGAGTGCGCCGCAGAGTCATCGGACGGGGAGTCCGACGACGCCTGGCGTCGGGAACTCTTTCGGGTTCCCTTGGCCTTCTTGGTCTTCTCCGGCACCGTATAAGGGGCTGGAGTCAGCATCTTCGCCAGAAGAGCGTCTGCTGGGCCTTCGGGCAAAGGAGCCGGACAGTCGATCTGTCCGGTTGTCTCCTTCCAGTCCTGTCAAAGGTACGGGAGTTTAGATCCCGCATGGAGTCAATCTATAAGAAATAAGTATCCTATGAAAGGTAAAGCAGCTTACCGCACTGGCTTGGCACTTCGCGCTGAATCCGCGATCCTCAGTAGTGGGAGGAGGGACCTCGGCGCTTTTGAACAGCACCCTCCAGTCATCTTCGTGAGTTGTGTCGAAGAGCCTTTTCAGAGTTCGGTGTTGCGCCGGTCGAACTCCCACAAGTTGAACTCCCGTTGTTGTCACGGGAGGATCAGGCGGTGGAGCATGACCTGGACCACGTTGACAAGTTTGAGCTTCTTGTTCACCATGTTTTGAATACATGTTTGGAGTACGGTCAGCTCTCCCGAACTACCCCAGGACAGGCCCTTCTCTTTCCAGGAGGTGAGTCGCGTGGGGATGCCAGATCAGAACTCGGGGGCCGCTGCCCATGCAGGGTCGCGCGGCTCGGTGATGTAGAACCACCCCGATTGCCAACCCTTTATGGTTTCCACAAAGGAGCCCTTGAGCCATGTTACGTTGGGCATCTTGCCCACCATGGCGCCTCCGCACTCCGCCTGGTGGCCGCCCACAACCTTCGGCTTGACATTGAAGGTCTTCAACCGTAAGCCGAAGTGGGGCTTGATGCGGAGGAAGGCCTCGCACACGAAGATAAATGCCGAGATGTTGAGGATGAAGTTCGTGGTCAGATCGTGGAAATCCAGGCCGTAATAGAACATGAGCCCCCAGACGAATGGGTGGAGAGGGAATCCCAGTCCATGGAGGAAATGGGTGAGGAACACTACCCTCTCATGGGGCCTGGGGGTGGGGATGAGCTACCCCTCATCTAGGAGCCGGTGCGCGATGTCGCCGGGCAGGTATCCAGCTCTCCTCATCTTCTTGATGTCTCCATCCGTGAAGGAGGAGACCATCCACCTGCCTCCCGCTCCGGACATGGTTGGAGAAGGTTGAGGTGGGAAGTGCGGACTTGGGCACTAGAGCTCGAGTGTGCGAAAACGGATGAGCGAAGGAGGAAGAAGGCATGGATAGAAAGGTGAATCCTTATCCCTTTATATGGGCGGACGAAACTAAGCGTCCCCACTAGCCTGGTAAAACTCGCTTATCCCCCAAGCGCTATAATCGATGGCGCGGTTGGGTTACCCACGCCCGTATTGATGAGAATCACGTAATAAGGGGACACGATCTCTGCTTTGACAAGACGTGTCGAAAAACTGCCTCGCCTTGTGTGCGGGTTTAGTTAAAGGAAACGGTTCGAATAATCACCGGGCCATGACATAACGTCATGCTGTCAAAACAACTAAGAAAATTAGATTTGCGAAAATATTATTCTCTCTACGGTGATATGTGGAACTTATTTTGCAGGGTCGGACACTATCCTCGTATTCAAATTCTTCTGTGATGTATTCTGAGAAGGAACCCGCCTTGCAATGCCAAAGACAATACTGCACGCCGGACTCATCGTCATTGAAGCCTGGTTTAGGGGCTACTGAGGGAGTCCTGGATTAGGGGGTCTCCGGACAGCCGGACTATATCCTTTGGCCGGACTGTTGGACTATGAAGATACAAGATTGAAGACTTCGTCCCGTGTCCGGATGGGACTCTACTTGGCGTGGAAGGCAAGCTAGGCAATACGGATATGGATATCTCCTCCTTTGTAACCAACCATGTGTAACCTAACCCTCTCCGGTGTCTATATAAACCGATGGGTTTTAGTCCGTAGGACGAGAGCCATAACATACAATCATACCATAGGCTAGCTTCTAGGGTTTAGCCTCTCCGATCTCGTCGTAGATCTACTCTTGTACTACCCATATCATCAATATTAATCAAGCAGGACGTAGAGTTTTACCTCCATCAAGAGGGCCCAAACCTGGGTAAAACATTGTGCCCCCTGCCTCCTGTTGTGATCCGGCCTAGACGCACAGTTTGGGACCCTCTACCTAAGATCCGCCGGTTTTGACACCGACAGTTATGCTATGCGATGTTACTTGGTGAAATTACCATCTACTCTCTTCTACATGCTGCAAGATGGAGGCGGCCAGAAGCGTAGTCTCCGACAGGACTAGCTATCCCCCTCTTATTCTGGCATTCTGCAGTTCAGTCCACATATACTACCCCCCCTTTCATTGATACCAATGCATATGTAGTGTAGCTCCTTGCTTGCGAGTACTTTGGATGAGTACTCACGGTTTCTTTGCTCCCCCTTTTTCCCCCTTTCTATATCCGATTGTTGCAACCAGACGTTGGAGTCCAGGAGCCAGACGCCACTGTCGATGACGACTGCTACTACTCGGGAGGTGCCTACTACTATGTGCAGGCCGCTGACGACGACCAGGAGTAGTTTAGGAGGATCCCAGGCAGGAGGCTTGCGCCTCTTTCGATCTGTATCCCAGTTTGTGCTAGCCTTCTTAAGGCAAACTTGTTTAACTTATGTCTGTACTCAGATATTGTTGCTTCCGCTGACTTGTCTATGATCAAGCTCTTGTATTCGAGCCCTCGAGGCCCTGGCTTATAATATGATGCTTGTATGACTTATTTTACATTTAGAGTTGTGTTGTGATATCTTCCCGTGAGTCCCTGATCTTGATCGTACACGTTTGCATGTATGATTAGTGTACGATTGAATCGGGGTGTCACATCATATCTACTATCTGATTCATGCTCGACCTTTCGATCTCAGTGTTCCGACGCCATATCTGCATATGCTAGGCTCGTCAAGTTTAACCTGAGTATTCTGCTTGTGCAAAACTGGCTTGCACCTGTTGTATGTGAACGTGAGCTTATCACACCCGATCATCACGTGGTGTCTCGGCACGACAAACTGTAGCAACGGTGCATACTCAGGGAGAACACTTGTACCTTGAAATTTAGTGAGAGATCATCTTATAATGCTACCGCCATACTAAGCAAAATAAGATGCATAAAGGATAAACATCACATGCAATCAATATAAGTGATATGATATGGCCATCATCATATTGTGCCTTTGATCTCCATCTCCAAAGCACTGTCATGATCACCATCGTCACCGGCTTGACACCTTGATCTACATGTAGCATCGTTGTCGTCTCGCCAACTATTGCTTCTACGACTATCACTATCGCTTGGTGATAAAGTAAAGCAATTACATGACAATTGCATTTCATACAATAAAGCGACAACCATATGGCTCCTGCCAGTTGCCGATAACTTTGTTACAAAACATGATCATCTCCTACAACAATTTATATAATCACGTCTTGACCATATCACATCACAACATGCCCTGCAAAAACAAGGTAGACGTCCTCTACTTTGTTGTTGCAAGTTCTACGTGGCTGCTACGGGCTTGGCAAGAACCATTCTTACCTACGCATCAAAAACCACAAAGATTTTTTGTCAAGTGTGTTGTTTTAACCTTCAACAAGGACCGGGCTTAGTCACACTCAATTCAACTAAAGTTATAGAAACAGACACCCACTAGCCACCTGTGTGCGAAGCACGTCGATAGAACCAGTCTCATGAATGCGGTCATGTAATGTTGGTCTGGGACGCTTCATCCAACAATACCACCGAATCAAAGTGTGACATGCTGGCAAGCAGTGTGACTATTATTTCCCACAACGCTTTCTGTTCTACTCATGCATATAACATCTACGCATAGACCTGGCTCGAATACCATTGTTGGGGAACACAATATTTCAAAAAAATTCCTACGATCATGCAAGATCTATCTAGGAGATGCATAGCAATGAGAGGGGAGAGTGTGTCTATGTACCCTCGTAGACCGAAAGCGGAAGCGTTTAGTAACGCGGTTGATGTAGTCGAACGTCTTCGCGATCCAACCGATCAAGTACCGAACGCACTACACCTCCGCAATCTGCACACGTTCAGCTCAGTGACATCCCTCGTACTCTTGATCCAGCTGAGGCTGTGATGACCCACAAGTATAGGGGATATATTGTAGTCCTTTCGATAAGTAAGAGTGTCGAACCCAATGAGGATCACAAGGAAATGACAAACACTTTTCAGTAAGGTATTCTCTACAAGCACTGAAATTATCGATAACAGATAGTTTTGTGATAAGGTAATTTGTAACGGGTAACAAGTAACAAAAGTAAACAAGGTGCAGCAAGGTGGCCCAATACTTTTTGTAGCAAAGGACAAGCATGGACAAACTCTTATATAAAGGAAAGGGCTCCCGAGGACACATGGGAATTATTGTCAAGATAGTTTTCATCATGCTCATATGATTCGCGTTCGTTACTTTGATAATTTGATATGTGGGTGGACCGGTGCTTGGGTACTGCCCTTCCTTGGATAAGCATCCCACTTATGATTAACCCCCCTCGCAAGCATCCGCAACTACGAAAGAAGAATTAAGGTAAACCTAACCATATCATAAAACATATGGATGCAAATCAGCCCCTTACGAAGCAACACATAAACTAGGGTTTAAGCTTCTGTTACTCTAGCAACCCAGCATCTACTTATTACTCCCCAATGGCTTCCCCTAGGCCCAAATAATGGTGAAGTGTCATGTAGTCGATGTTCACATAACACCACTAGAAGAGAGACAACATACATCTCATCAAAATATCGAACGAATACCAAATTCACATGATTACTTATAACAAGACTTCTACCATGTCCCCAGGAACAAATGTAACTACTCACAAATCATATTCATGTTCATAATCAAAGGGGTATTACTATACATAAAGGATCTGAACATATAATCTTCCACCGAATAAACCAACTAGCGTCAACTACAAGGAGTAATCAACACTACTAGCAACCCACGGGTACCAATTTGAGGTTTTGAGACAAAGATCGGATACAAGAGATGAACTAGGGTTTGAGAGGAGATGGTGATGGTGAAGATGTCGATGGAGATTGACCCCCTCCCGATGAGAGGATCGAAGGTGATGACGATGGTGACGATTTCCCCCTCTCAAAGGGATGTTTCCCCGGCAGAACAGCTCTGACGGAGCCCTAGATTGGTTCCGCCAAGGTTCCACCTTGAGACAGCGGCACTTCATCTCGAAAGCTTCGTTCTGATTTTTTCCAGGGCAAAAGACGCCTTATACCACAAGATGGGCATCGGGGGGCTCCCAGGTGGCCCACGAGGCAGGGGGCACGCATAGGGGGTAGGGTGCGCCCTCCACCCTCGTGGATGGTGGGTGGCCCCCTCTGGTGCTTCCTTCGCCCAATATTTTTTATATATTCCAAAACTGACTTTTGTCGAGTTTCAGGACTTTTGGAGTTGTGCAGAATAGGTCTCTAATATTTTCTCCTTTTCTAGCCCAGAATTCGAGCTGCCAGCATTCTCCCTCTTCATGTAAACCTTGTAAAATAAGAGAGAAAAGGCATAAGTATTGTGACATAATGTGTAATAACAGCCCATAAAATGCAATAAATATTGATATAAAAGCATGATGCAAAATGGACGTATCAATTCCCCCAAGTTTAGACCTCGCTTGTCCTCAAGCGGAAGCCGATATCGAAAATATGTCCACATGTTTAGAGATAGAGGTGTTGATATAATAAAATACGGACATGAGGGCATCATGATCATTCTTAGAATAGCAACATATATATATATATATATATATATTGTCATATGATTTCTTATGCTAAAGTAACAATCTATTCACAATGTCAAGTATGAATCAGAAACTTCATTAAAAACTAACAAACTATGATCTCAATCATTGAAGCAATTGCAATTTATCATAACATCAGAAAGAATCAACATAAGAGCTTTTCAGCAAGTCCACATGCTCAACTATCATTTAGTCTTTCACAATTGCTAACACTCATGCAATACTTATGGGTATGAAGTTTTAATCGGACACAGAGAAAGATAGGGGCTTATAGTTTTGCCTCCCAACCTTTTACCTCAAGGGTAACGTCAACAATAATGCTTTATTAAAACCCACATCCAATTAGATATACATATCAGGATCTTTCCAACACATAGTGCTTGCCAAAGGATAAAGTGTAAAAAGGAAAGTTGAAGATCACCATGACTCTTGTACAAGGTATAAGACAAAAAATAAAAGATAGGCCCTTCGTAGAGGGGAGCAGAGGTTGTCATGTGCTTTTATGGTTGGATGTACAAAATCTTAATGCAAAATAACGTCACTTTATATTGCCACTTGTGATAGGGACCTTTATTGTGCAGTCTGTCACTTTTATTTCTTCCATATCACAAACTCGTATAAAGCTTATTTCTCCACACTAATAGATCATACATATTTAGAGAGCAATTTTTATTGCTTGCAACAATGACAACTTACTTGAAGGATCTTATTCAATCCATAGGTAGATATCGTGGACTCTCATGGCAAAACTGGGTTTAAGCATATTTGGAAGCACAAGTAGTATCTCTACTTTGTGCAAAGAATTTGGCTAGCATAAGGGGGAAAGGCAAGCTCAACATGTTGGGTGATCCTTGACAATATAATTTATTTTGGATATAAGAAAACATAACCCATTATGTTGTCTTCCTTGTCCAACATCAACTTTTTAGCATGTCATATTTTAATGAGTGCTCACAATCATAAAAGATGTCCAAGATAGTATATTCATATGTGAAAACCTCTCTTTCTTTATTACTTCCTATTAATTGCAATGATGACCAAAACTATGTTTGTTAACTCCCAACAACTTTTATTCATCATACTCTTTACATGTGAAGTCATTACTCTCCATAAGATCAATATGATCTCTTTATTTCTTTTTATTCTTTACTTTTTTTCATTCCCGCAAGATCATAGCAAGATAACCAAGCCCTCGACTCAAGACTAATCTTTATTATATATAGCTCACGGACTCGATTACATAGATAAGGATCAACACAAAACTCAAAGCTAGATCATGCTAAACTTTATTCTACTAGATCAAGATATAACCAAAAGGATCGAACTAGGAAAAAGGTAAAGATAGAAGTGTGATGGTGATACGATACCGGGGCACCTCCCCCAAGCTTGGCAGTTGCCAGGGGAGTGCCCATACCCATGTATTTATGTCTCTTTCTTAGGAGGTGGTGATGATGGAGTTGTTGATGATCTAGGCTTGTCATCCATATTCCATGGCATATGCTCACCATCATAGAAGGATGATCGAGTCTTTGGGATCCTCAAATCTGTAGCCAAACGCATACTCTTGAATCTATATTCATACTCACAGTTTTGGTTTTGCAGGTCATAGATCTGGGCTTGGACGTGCTCGATTTTCTCGTGAAGCTTGAAGATGGTCTCCCTAATGTTCTTGGCATCTAGCTTGTGGTTGTTGGTGAACTCCGTGATCATCATGTGGTTGGCGTTGAGTCCGCGTTCCACCATCCCCTGACACTTCAAAACTTGTTGCTCCATTGCTTCGAGTCTTATCTCGTGTCCCTTTAGAACTACTTCTTATTTTCCTATTTTCTTAAATATTCGAAATGGAGAAAAATTGCTATTAGAACTGTTTTGGAGTCGGTTTACTTACCGTACCACATACCTATTTCTTTTCGGAGTATGAAACATTCTGGAAAGTGTCCCTTATGTACTCCTCGGGGGTTAAGGTATCAATAACATTGGTTTCAACATTTATTGGATTACTTGAGATATAATGTTTGGTTCTTTGACCGTTCACCACCTTTGGATTTGTGCCTTCAAAGTTGTTGATTTTTATGGCACTGGAACGATGGACCTCCTCGATAACGTAAGGACCTTCCCATTTAGAGAGGAGTTTTCCTGCAAAAAAATCTTAAACGAGAGTTGTATAACAGAACATAGTCACCTACATTAAACTCACGCTTTTGTATCCTTGTGTCATGCCATCTTTTAACTTTTTCTTTAAACAGTTTGGCATTCTCATAGGCCTAGGTTCTCCACTCATCAAGTGAGCTAATGTCAAATAGTCTCTTCTCACCGGCAAGTTTGAAATAAAATTGAGCTCTTTAATGGCCCAATATGCCTTATGTTCTAGTTTGAGAGGTAAGTGACATGCTTTTCCATAAACCATTTTATACGGAGACATACCCATAGGATTTTTATAAGCAGTTCTATAGGCCCATAATGCATCATCAAGTTTCTTGGACCAATTCTTTCTAGATCTATTAACAGTCTTTTGCAAAATTAATTTAATCTCTCTATTACTCAGTTCTACTTGACCACTAGACTGTGGGTGGTATGGAGATGCAATTCTATGATTAACATCATACTTAGCAAGCATTTTACGAAAAGCGCCATGAATAAAATGTGAACCACCATCTGTCATTAAGTATCTAGGGTCTCCAAACCTCGGAAAAATAACTTCTTTAAGCATCTTAATAGAGGTATTATGATCAGCACTACTAGTTGGAATAGCTTCTACCCACTTAGTAACGTAATCAACGGCAACTAAAATATGTGTATACCCATTAGAGGAAGGAAACAGTCCCATATAATCAAAGCCCCGAACATCAAATGGTTCGATAACAAGTGAATAGTACATAGGCATTTCTTGATGTCTACTAATATTACCAATTCTTTGACATTCATCGCAAGACAAGACAAACTTATGGGCATCTTTGAAAAGATTCGGGCAATAAAAACCGGATTGCAATACCTTATGTGCAGTTCTATCTCCAGCGTGGTGTCCTCCATAAGCCTCGGAGTGACACTTGCGTAGGATCTGTTCCTGTTCATGCTCAGGTACACAATGTCTAATAACACCATCTACTCCTTCTTTATAAAGGTGTGGGTCATCCCAGAAGTAATGTCTCAAATCATAGAAAAATCTTTTCTTTTGCTGGTATGTGAAACTAGGTGGTATAAATTTAGCAACAATATAATTAGAATAATCAGCATACCATGGAGCAGTACGAGAAGCATTTATGATAGCTAATTGTACATCAGGAAAACTATCATCAAAAGGGAGTGGGCCATTAAGAACATTTTCTAACCTAAACAAGTTGTCTGCAACGGGGTTCTCAGCTCCCTTCCTATGAATAATATGCAAATCAAATTCTTGTAGCAAGAGAACCCATCTAATAAGTCTAGATTTAGCATCTTTATTTTCCATAAGTTATTTAATAGCAGCATGATCAGTGTGAACAGTTACTTTAGAATCAACAATATAAGGTCTAAACTTATCACAAGCAAATACAACTGCTAAAAAATCTTTTTTAGTAGTAGAATAATTTCTCTGGGCACTATCCAGAGTTTTACTAGCATATTGGATAACATTTAATTTCTTATCAACTCTTTGTCCTAGAATAGCACCTACAGAATAATCACTAGCATCACACATAATTTCAAAGGGTAAATTCCAATCAGGTGGCTAAACAATAGGTGCAGAAATCAAGGCTTTCTTAAGTATTTCAAAGGCTTCTACACAATCATCATCAAAGACAAAAGGAACATCTTTTTGTAAGAGATTAGTAGAGGCCTAGAAATTTTTGAGAAGTCTTTAATGAACCTCCTATAAAAACCGGCATGACCAAGGAAACTTCTTATACCTTTAATGTCCTTAGGACACGACATATTTTCAATAGCATCAACTTTAGCTTTATCAACTTCAATACCTCTTTCAGAAATTTTATGCCCCAAGATAATACCTTCATTAACCATAAAGTGGCACTTCTCCCAATTCATGACAAGATTAGTTTCTTCACATCTCTACAAAACTCGATCAAGGTTGCTTAAGCAATCATCAAAAGAAGTTCCATACATGGAGAAATCATCCATGAAAACGTCAACAATCTTTTCACAGAAGTCATAGAATATAGCAGTCATACATCTTTGAAAGGCAGCAGGTGCATTACATAAACCAAAAGGCATACATCTATAAGCAAAGGTACCGAAAGGGCAAGTAAAAGTGGTATTTTCCTGATCCTCTTTCGTCACAGGTATTTGAGAGAAAGCGGAATAACCGTCTAGAAAGCAAAAATGTGTATGTTTGGATAATCTTTATAGCATTTGATCAATAAAAGGTAAAGGGTAATGACCCTTTCTAGTATCTTTATTTAATTTGCGGAAATCAATTACCATTCTATAACCTATAACAATTCTTTGTGGGATCAATTCGTCTTTATCATTAGGAACAATAGTAATACCTCCCTTCTTAGGGACACAATGGACATGACTTTCCCACTGACTATCACCAACAGGATAAATTATACCTGCCTCCAAAAGCTTTAGTATTTCATTTCTTACCACTTCTTTCATCTTAGGATTTAACCGTCGTTGGTGATCAACAACCGGTTTAGCATCTTTCTCCAATTTTATTTTGTGCTGGCATAGAGTGGGACTAATGCCCTTAAGATCATCAAGAGTATATCCAACAGCAGCACAGTGCTTCTTCAGAGTTTTCAATAATCTCTCTTCTTCCTGCTCTGAAAGGTTAGCACTAATAATAACAGGATATATCTTATTTTCATCAAGATAAGCATATTTAAGAGTATCGGGTAATGGTTTAAGAATATCTGAAAGGTTAGCACTAATAATAACAGGATATACCCTTGGGCGGAGGAGCATCCCCTAGAATTTCAACAGGCAAGTTGTGTTTCAAAACAGGTCCATGTTTAAAGAATACTTCATATATTTCCCTTCTTTCATTCATAAACATATCATTTTCATGGTCTAATAAATATTGTTCTAAAGGATCATTAGGATGCACGGCAATAGAAGAAATTTAGTGAAATTAAAATCATGAGGCATATCCCCTAAACCAACAGTAAAAATATCCTTTTTGCAGTATATCTTAGCATTAACGGTATTCAAGAAGGGTTTACCAAATATAATGGGACAAAAGTCATCTTGTGGGGAACCAAGAACAAGAAAATAAGTAGGATATTTAACTTTCCCACACAAGACTTTAACATCTCTAACAATCCCAATTGGTGAAATAGTATCTCTATTGGAAAGCTTAATTGTAACATCAACACCTTCTATCTCAGCAGGTGCAATATCATGCATAATTTCTTCGTATAAGGAATGAGGTATTGCACTCGCACTAGCACCCATGTCACATAAGCCATGATAGCAATGATCTCCTATTTTAACATAAACAACAGGCATGCCTACAACAGGTCTATGTTTATTTTTAGTATCGGGTCTAGCAATTCTAGCAGCTTCATCACAGAAGTAAATAACATGCCCATCAATATTATCGACCAAGAGATCTTTAACCATAGCAATACTAGGTTCAACTTTAATTTGCTCAGGGGGTGTAGGTGTTCTAGCATTACTCTTACAAACCACAGTTGAAGCTTTAGCATGATCCTTTATTCTAACATGGAAATGTGGTTTCTCAATATAAGCGGTAGGAACAATAGGATCAACATTATAAGTGATAGTCTTTTCTTCAACTTTAATAGGTTCAACTACTTTTACTTCAATGGGAGGATGATATTTAAACCACTTCTCTTTAGGGAGATCAACGTGAGTAGCAAATGATTCACAGAAAGAAGCTACTATCTCAGGGTCAAGTCCATATTTAGTGATAAATTCATGAAAAGCATCGGTATCCATAAAAGATTTAACACAATCAAACTTAGGTGTTATACCTGACTCCTTACCTTCTGTGACGCCCCGAGTCCGATGTGCCAGGTGTCTTCCAGTTATTCACCTTCGTTTCCATGTCATTCGCTTGCGTGTTCCATCTTGCCATGTCACCATGTGCATTGCATCTGCATGTTTTCAAAACTTGCATCCATCCGGGTTCCCCTAGTTTTGTTCGTTATCCGTTCCGAGCCTAGAAACACTTGCACGCGCCCGTGGCACATCCAAAATATTAATTATAAGTGGCCGGAAAATGTTCTCGGTATGGGATGAAAGTTGGTGTGTGGTCTTATTATAGTGTAGATAGACCGCCTGTCAAGTTTCATCGCATTTGGAGTTTGTTCGATGCCCCAACGAATAACTATAGCGGCAGTATAGCCGGTCTTTTCGTCGGACGTTTTCGGTCTCCTGAAATCGTGCCAGGCTACATCTCTCCCCTCTTCTCTCAGACCAACCCGCTCTCCACAGTCCACCTAGACCCATGCCTACCCCTCTTTGCACAGTGCATCGGACCTCCTCGCGCGTGTGTCCGAAAGTTGTCCCGAACCCGTACCGCTTAGTCATCACCATTGCGTTCAGATCATCCCCAAACATCTACAAAACATCTCCGTTTTGTTAATTGGACTTTCTAACCTATAGTTTCTCAGCCGTCTGATTTTAATCGGATGATCCAAACTCTTCTCCTTTCCATATATAGTCCACCCCTAGTCTAATTTGAGACCAAACCCTAAAACCTAGGGATCTATTCCATCCATTCTGTGCCCGCCGCCACCACACTCCCGCATCCACCTCGGGATCCTCCCGGATCGGATCGAACCAACCGACCAGTGCCACATCGCCTCCTCCTCCATCCTCTGTTGCTCCCTTGCTCGGCCCCCTGCATCCCGCGCCTTCCCGCAGCCGAGAAGAAGGAGCTCAAGCTCCTGAGCTACTCCCGCGACCCAGGGCCTCTGCCGCCGCCGGCGACAGCAACAGAAGCCCCAACCTCCCCCTTTTCTCGCCGGAGCAAGCCAAGCTCTTCTTCCCCGCGCCACTCAGCCTGTTCAGCGCCGCACCCGAGCTCCTCCCGCTCGATCCGGGGCGTCCCCCGCGCTAACAGACCCCTTCTTCCTCGCCTCGTTGTCGGCGAGCCTCACCACCATCAACGGCTGAAGCCCCAGAGAACTTGTCGCCGGTCTTCCCTGCCTCGGCCAAGTGGGGATTCAGCGCCTCGCCGCCCGGATCCAGGCGTCTCCGCGTCGCCAGCGCGCCCGATGCCTCCTTCTCGCACGCTCGTCGCCCTCGCCTTCTCTCTTCTTCTCCTTTTCCGTTCCGCTTCTCTCACTATATTACTCTCTCTCTTTGTGTGTGTGTCCTTGCCTAAAACAGGAGCACCAACCAGCGCCACCATCATCGGAGATGGGCTCCCACCGGCTAGATCTGACGCACCCCATGTCCCCGGCCTCGTCCCCGTCTCCAGGGCGTCGCGCCGCACCACCTGCGCCGCCCACAAGCCCATGCTTCACCCCTGCATCCCCTGCTTCGAGCAGGAGGACGAATGCACGCCTCAGGCGTTGACTGCGACCACTCCATGCGCCTAGGCCGCCTCTTCTTCGCCTGGTTGACTAAGGCCCAGTCGCGCCAGATCCGGCCCAAAGCCTATAGTGAACCTCAGCCCAGCCACTGTTTGTCCCTGTGCACTGTTGTGCCGTGTTCAGTTTCAGCCCGATAGTGTTTTTTTCCTCCATTGCGATTTTAGCTATTTATCCAGAGGTTTGGCAGTTTTACAGAAAAGACCCTCATGTTCATACATTTAATATCTCAAAACTATGCATCACATGTAAAAACTTTATATATGAAATATGACTAGAATTTCATCTAGTTTCATAATATCCAACTTTCATGCATGTTTAAAATGTTTAAAATGTTGTTTGTTTAAATTTTCTCAAATGCCATGTTAAAATGTTTTAATTCATAACTTAATAACCGTAGCTCCTTTTTAAATAAACGTTATATGTAAATGGGGTAGAAAAATGCCTAGTTTAACATGGTGTACTTGCTTTTCATGTTTAACAACTCTAAATATGTGTTTAGGGCAGAACAGTACCAAACCTAAAATATGCATATGGGGATTTACCGGAACTGTTGTTCGTTGTTTCCGGCCTCATTTAAACTTGCCTAGATAGGTAGTTTTACTTTGCTTCACCCCTTTCCATGCTAAACAACATTTAATATTGTTGAGTACATAAACATGATTGAACTAAATAACTTGTTGTGGTGTTTCATCAATATGCAACTCGTTGCATATTGAGCTCCACTTAATTTGTAGTTTTGCTTGTGCACTTTGCCATGCCATGCCATGTATCATTAAACCAGCCATGCATCATACTTGGTTGTGCATCATGTCATGTTGATGTGATGGTTGTTTACTATGTTGTTTGCTTCTTTCCGGTGTTGCTTCTTCGGATTAGTTCTGATAACTTCATGTTTGTGAGGACCCGTTCGACTATGCCCATTTGTCTTCTTCATGGACTCGTTCTTCTTCCTTGCGGGATCTCAGGCAAGATGCCCATACCCTTGAAATCTCTTCTATCTTTGCTTGCTAGTTGCTCGCTCTATTGCTATGACGCGATACCTACCACTTGCTATATCATGCCTCCCATTATGCCATGTCAAGCCTCTAACCCACCTTTCCTAGCAAACCATTGTTTGGCTATGTTACCGCTTTGCTCAGTCCCTCTTATAGCGTTGCTAGTTGCAGGTGAAGATGAAGTTTGTTCCATGTTGGAACATGGATATGTTGGGATATCACAATATCTCTTATTTATTTTAATGCATCTATATACTTGGTAAAGGGTGGAAGGCTCGGCCTTATGCCTGGTGTTTTGTTCCACTCTTGCCGCCCTAGTTTCCGTCATACCAGTGTTATGTTCCTTGATTTTGTGTTCCTTACACGGTTGGGTGTTGTGGGGACCCCTTGACAGTTCGCTTTGAATAAAACTCCTCCAGCAAGGCTCAACCGTGGTTTTACCATTTGCCTCACCACCACCTACTTTTCCCTTGGGAGTCGCGCTGCCGAGGGTCATCTTTATTTTAGACCCCCCCCCTGGGCCAGTGCTTGTCTAAGTGTTGGTCCGAACCAAGCTGCCTGCGGGGCCACCTCGGGGAAACTTGAGGTCTGGTTTTACTCGTAGCTTGTCTCATCCGGTGTTGCCCTGAGAACGAGATATGTGCAGCTCCTATCGGGATGTCGGCGCATCGGGCGGTCTTGCTGATCTTGTTTTACCATTGTCGAAATGTCTTGTAACCGGGATTCCGAGTCTGATCGGGTCTTCCTGGGAGAAGGAATATCCTTCGTTGACCATGAGAGCTTGTGATGGGCTAAGTTGGGACACCCCTGCAGGGTTTTGAACTTTTGAAAGCCGTGCCCGCGGTTATGGGCAGATGGGAATTTGTTAATATCCTGTTGTAGACAACTTGACACTTAACTTAATTAAAATGCATCAACCGCATGTGTAGTCATGATGGTCTCTTTCCGGCGGTGTCTGGGAAGTGAACACGGTTCCTGTGTTATGTTTGAACGTAAGTAGTTTCAGGATCACTTCTTGATCACTTCTAGTTCACGATCGTGCATTGCTTCTCTTCTCGCTCTTATTTGCGTATGTTAGCCACCATATATGCTTAGTGCTTGCTACAGCCCCACCTCATTACCCTTTCCTTCCCATAAGCTTAAATAGTCTTGATCTCACGGCTGTGAGATTGCTGAGTCCTCGTGGCTCACGGATACTTCCAAACAGCTTGCAGGTGCCGATGATACTAGTGCAGGTGACGCAACCCAGCTCAGGTGGGAGCTCGTTGAAGTCCTTGTTTGTTGTGTTGTTTTCCTTTCCGGACGATCAGTAGTGGAGCCCAGTTGGGGCGATCAGGGATCTAGCATTTGGGGTGATCTTTCTTTATTTTGGTTCCGTAGTCGGACCTTGTTTGTATTCTGGATGATGTAATGCTATATTCATGTATTGTGTGAAGTGGCGATTGTAAGCCAACTCTTTATCCCTTTCATATTCAGTACATGGGATGTGTAAAGATTACCCCTCTTGCGACATGCCTACTATGTGGTTATGCCTCTAAGTCATGCTCTGACATGTGGGAGATATAGCCGCATCGTGGGTGTTACAAGTTGGTATCAGAGCCTTCCCCGACTTAGGAGCCCCCTGCTTGATTGAATCGTTGGCGTTGTTGAGTCTAGAAAAATGTTTTGAGTCTTATAGGATTATATATATCAGAGAGTAGGATTATTTTTACTCCTCAGTCCCTTCGTCTCTCTGGTGAGGCCTCCTGACGTAGAGTTTTGACTCTTCTCTTCTCAAATTTCACGAAAAAAATCTAGGATCACACGGGTATCTTGGAATCGTTCCGATGGTTTTGTGACGAGAACATTGTTCTTGGTGTCTCCTGACATTTAGGGGTTGTGGCAGTGTCCCGGGGAGTTGAGCTCCGAGGTGTTGTCGTCACAATTTTATCGTTGCAGTTCTGGAATACCTGAGTTCGCCGACATCGAAAATCTCCTTTATGCAGTTGTTGGTGAGATAACCTCGACGCCACCCAGTACTGGGGCGGGAGTTCGGGAGTATTGCCATAACTCGTATAATGGATGCTTTTCGAAGGTTGAGGTAAATGATTTTCGAAGGTTTCTTGGTTATGTGTTGAAGGATGGATACAGCTGGATGTAGGATTTGCTAGTTTTGGGTGAGATATTATGCTTCCCCTGTATCGCCAACACCTGATTGCATAACCAGAAAGTTTCGGAAGTTTATAAGTGGGAATTCAAGTAGCTCCTAGGATATCTTTCCGACAGATGCATGATATGAGATTGGGGTTCGACGTCTAGTGGTCCGCCTATCCATGGTTGGTTTTACAGTAGTCTCGTTGTGTCTTAAGAGTCCTTGGCTATGCTGACTCGGGGATGCTTCGTATGTCATGTGCACTGCCTTGTACATGATGGTGATGTACGATCGAGCCCGTGTGGGCCCCACCACGAAAACTTTGGACGGAATCTCTATCATATGTTTGTTCCGGCTTATTCTGCAAGCCAATCCTTTGTTTTTTTATTGTGGTAATCGAGTTGCTTCGAAGTCAAATTTTGATTCCATACCCTTCCTAAGTGGTGTTCTCATACTCCTATGTGAATACTAATCCTTCTTGATCATCGAGGTTGTCATGTCAATCCTTTTTCAACTGGCGTGTTTCTCTTCAAGTGCATCCGATCATTTCAACATCCGCAAGATCAATTATCACTTCTTCTCAACGGTGCTCATTTCATCTGTCCCAAGCTGCCTTTGTTTTTCCCGCCCTCCCACCCTTTTTCCTTCAAGGAATCCGATGTCTTAATCAAGTATTCTTTTATTGATGGGAAGTCTCTCCATTCTTTTTTGTCAATGTTCTTACCCGGTGGTTCTCATGAATATGCTCTACAAGTTCATCATTCTTCATTCCTTTTTCTTCTCCGGTGGATTCTATTCAAGCTTTTGGTGTTGATCATATCCCTTAACTCGTTTGAAATGTCTTCCCATGCTGGTGCACCTCATAATCATTCATCTCGCTATTCATTTGTTCGGGAGTGCTGAAAATATCTCAGAAGGCTCGTCTTTTCATTCAAGATCTGTTCAACCTATTTCGAGGTTGTTATCTCATTCAAGCATTTTAATTCAACCAATGCAATCTCTCTTTTAAATTGTTCAACGGTGTATCTTTTGAGTGGGCCCTAACCCACAGGTATTTTTTTCAGGACCTTACCTGACTCTTCTAATCTTCCCAAGTTACTCTCAAATTCATTTCAAAGTTTGACGTAAGGATGAGTTATCATCAGTCAAATGTCTTTCTTCAAGATCTTTAAAATTCTTTTCATTGTTGATTCAACCTTTATATTCTTCTTTATTCCGAAGTGTCTCAACAATTTGGTGGTGTTCTTCTTGTCATTCTCGGATTTGAAGACCGAAGAGGAGTTCCTCTTAAATCCTTACCCGTTATCCCAAAGATTCATGGTGCTAGCTTGCTGCCATCCTCTCATAATTGTTTTCGATTGTGAGAATTCTTTTCACCGATCCGGAGCAATTAAAGATTCTTTTCAGTTTGATTCTCCGAAGGCCATCATTTCAGGATTATTCATTCTCAGCTTTCAGCTTTTGTTCTCGAAATCCTACCGGTGCATCATCCAAATATTCGCTAATCAGCTCAGGATCTCTTCATTCACTTGCATCTAAATTCCCTCAAGTATCATCTTTTGTTTTCCAATTCTTCCCGGTGAATTATGTATTTGCTACTTCCATTTTCAATTCTTACGGTGCTTCGTTCAAGAGTTCCCTTCCTTGGTTATCACATCAATTCATTCATTGTTTCCAAATCCCACCGGTGGTTCCATCAATACCTTCCCAAGTTGGCACTATATCTATCTTAATCCTTTCTACAAGAATAAGTAGTATGCCAAATCCATTGCTTTCATCAATTTATATTGGTGAAGGATAAGAATAATGTAATTCTTATTCTTGTTTCATCGAGTAAATTCAATTCCTTATTCCAGAGGTTCATCAAAGTTCTTGGTTTCAATTGCTCATTTTTCTTTTCCCGGAGTTCCAAGCTCTTTCAATTATATCTTTTCGTAGCTCCATTTAATCATTGCTAAGCTTCTCCCAGAGTTCTTTTCAACTTTCCTTTCGTTTGATCATTCTTTTATTACCGGAGTTCTTTATGAAGGCTCTTCATGATGGTTCATAAAGGATTTAATTCCTTCTTGAAGAGTTCATCGAGATTCTTTTCAAAGGAGTTCAAGCATTCTTCATCTTGCATTTCGAAGTGCAATTCTTTCTACCGTATCTTTTGAGGTGGTGTTATGTCATTGTTGATAATTTCCCGTCGTGTTTCATGATTCACAAGTTTTCAAGAGTGACATATCTAAATCCATCATTTTCTCTTCGCTCAAGACTTCTTCTTAACCAATTAATCTCTTCTTTGGAGTTATCTTGGGTTATATTTCACCTTAAGCCTTCCCTAAGGATTGTTGCTATTATGGTGCTTATAAATGACCCAAGTTCTTCATTTATCCTCCCAGTGAAATAAGTTCTCGTCTCCTTGTTGATATCAACCGAATCTGTTGTTTTTTGTTAGTGGCAGAATTTCACCTCAAGATTTTGAGATGTTTTTCATAAGGCCACAACAAGCTTATCCTTTCGTTGTTGATAATCCAACAACTCCGTTCTAGCATCTCGTGTAAGCGTGCTCTTTTCAGATCTTGTTTTCCTCCATTCAGTAAATTCATTTCTTTCATTTCTTCCGGAGGCATTGTGATGTTGCACTCTTCGACCCATCATCCCATTTGTTGTCAAAGATCATGTTATTTCCTTTTATTTATCCATTCAACCGGAGTGTCGTGTTTTCATTCAAGTTATCTCATCTTATCAAGTTTTTCCTTCCTTCTCAACCGGAGTGCTGTCTGAGATCTTTCTTACCCCTTGTCCCATTCTTTCAATAATTCCGAAGGCAGTGTGTTGTTGATTTAATCAAGTATCCTCTCATCTTGTCAAAATATTGTTCTATTCCTTCCATTTTCAGTCGGAGTGTTGTCCAAATTATATCATTCTTATTCCTTCTCTATCTTGTTTTAACCGGAGTGTTGTGTCTATCATTCCTCTTCTAACTGGACTCTCATCCAAGTGCTTTCATTTTGCCAAGCTCATATTCCTTACCTTCTTTCTCCAACTGGAGTGTTGTCGTAATTGATCCTTATCGTTCCTTGTACATCTCGTTTTAATCGGAGTGCTTGCATGTACTTGTTGTCCATTGCAACCCTTTTTCTTATGTCTTTCAACCAACTATCATCAACTACAAGGAGTAATCAACACTACTAGCAACCCACAGGTACCAATCTGAGGTTTTGAGACAAGGATCAGATACCAGAGATGAACTAGGGTTTGAGAGGAGATGGTGCTGGTGCAGATGTTGATGGAGATTGACCCCCTCCCGATGAGAGGATCTATGGTGAGGACGATGGTGATGATTTCCCCCTCCCGGAGGGATGTTTCCCCGGCAGAACAGCTCTGTGGGAGCCCTAGATTGATTCCGCCAAGGTTCCGCCTCGAGACGGCAGAGCTTCATCCCGAAGCTTTGTTCTGATTTTTTCCAAGGCAAAAGACACCTTATACCAGAAGATGGGCATTGGGGGCTTCTAGGTGGCCCACGAGGCAGGGGGCGCGCCCTCCACCCTCGTGGATAGTGGGTGGCCCCCCTCTGGTGCTTCCTTCACCCAATATTTTTTATATATTCCAAAACTGACTTTCGTGGAGTTTCATGACTTTTGGAGTTGTGCAGAATAGGTCTCTAATATTTGCTCCTTTTCCAGCCCAGAATTCCAGCTGCCGGCATTCTCCCTCTTTATGTAAACCTTGTAAAATAAGAGAGAAAAGGCATAAGTATTGTGACATAATGTGTAATAATAGCCCATAATGAATAAATATCGATATAAAATCATGATGCAATATGGACGTATCAGGTCGAGGGTGAGTTCCGTCAGCACGACGGCGTGTTGACGGTGATGATGAAGTTACCGACGCAGGGCTTCGCCTAAGCACTATGACAATATGTCCGAGGTGTAAAACTGTGGAGGGGGCACCGCACATGGCTAAAGATCAACTTGTGTGTCTATGGAGTGCTCCCTCCCCCGTATATAAAGGAGGGGAGGAGGAGGAGGGCCGGCCTCAAGGGTCACGCCCAAGGGGGGATTCCTACTCCTAGTAGGAGTAGGTTTCCCCCTTTCCTGGTCCAAGTAGGAGAAGAACGAAGGAGAGGAAGAAGAGAAGGAAAGGAGGGTCAGCCCCCTAGCCCTAGTCCAATTTGGTTTGGGCTAGGGGGCACCTCTTGGCCTGCCTACTCTCTTCCACCACTAGGCCCATAAGGCCCAATAACTTCCCGGAGGGGGTTCTGGTAACCCCCGGTATTCCGAAACTTATCCGAAACGACCCGAACCATTCTGGTGTCCGAATGTTACCTTCCAATATACGAATCTTTATGTCTCGACCATTTCGACACTCCTAGTCATGTCCGTGATCTCATTCGGGACTCCGAACAAACTTCGGTACATTAAATCAGATAACTCATAATACATATCGTCATCGAACGTTTAAGCGTGCGGACCCTACGGGTTCGAGAACTATGTAGACATGACCGAGACACGTCTCCGGTCAATAAGCAATAGCAGAACCTGGATGCTCATATTGGTTCCTACATATTCTAAGAATATCTTTATTGGTCAAACCGCATAACAACATATGTTGTTCCCTATGTCATCGGTATGTTACTTGCCCGAGATTCGATCATCGGTATCATCATACCTAGTTCAATCTCGTTACCGACAAGTCTCTTTACTCGTTCCGTAATGCATCATGCCGTGACTAACTCATTAGTCGTATTGCTTGCAAGGCTCATAGTGATGTGCATTACCGAGAGGGCCCAGAGATACCTCTCTGATACACGGACTGATAAATCCTAATCTCAATCT
This sequence comes from Triticum aestivum, assembly GCF_018294505.1. NCBI lineage: Eukaryota > Viridiplantae > Streptophyta > Magnoliopsida > Poales > Poaceae > Triticum > Triticum aestivum. The sequence goes on from NC_057806.1 coordinate 60,857,498, forward strand.
ATGCCAACTCAACAAACACCATCAGAGACACCTATAGTGTATCTTTATAATCACCCAGTTACGTTGTGATGTTTGATAGCACACAAGGTGTTCCTCCGGTATTCAGGAGTTGCATAATCTCATAGTCATAGGAACATGTATAAGTCATGAAGAAAGCAATAGCAGTAAACTAAACGATCATAGTGCTAAGCTAACTGATGGGTCTAGTCCATCACATCATTATCTAATGATGTGATCCCATTCATCAAATGACAACACATGTCTATGGCTAGGAAACTTAACCATCTTTGATTAACGAGCTAGTCAAGTAGAGGCATACTAGGGACACTCTGTTTGTCTATGTATTCACACATGTACTAAGTTTCCAATTAATACAATTCTAGCATGAATAATAAACATTTATCATGGTATAAGGAAATATATATAACAACTTTATTATTGCCTCTAGCGCATATTTCCTTCAATGCCATAGAGCCAGTCGCCCCAAAATTCAACCCATGGTCGGCCTGTCTGATCACTTTTGATCGCAGAGACCATCCGACCGGTATACGTCATGGAGGTTCGGCAGCATTGGTCCTCGATCCAATCATCAATGGATTCCATCTCACGCGAGTCCTCATGGACGGCGGCAACAGTCTTAACATGCTTTATTAGGACACCGTCCGTTATTGATCCGTCAAGGATCAAGCCTACTAAAACCACCTTTAAAGGAGTAATACCCGGCGTAGAGGCCTGCTGCACAGGGGCAATAACACTAGAAGTAGTCTTTGGCTCACCGCATAAATTCCGAAGTGAAGATTTGATCTTCGACATCGTCCCCTTCCGCAGTGGTTATCATGCACTGCTCGGACGAACCGCTTTCGCCCATTTCAATGCAGTCCTGCACTATGCTTATCTAAAGCTTAAGATGCTCGGACCATGCGGTGTCATAACAGTCAATGGAACTACAGAGCACTCCCTCCGTACTAAGGAGCATACCACGACCCTCGCAACTGAGGTACAGGGTGGCCTTATCAAGCCGAATAATTCACCGGCCATCAATCCCCCGAATACTGTCAAACGAGTCCGGTCTACCCTGCAGAACGACAGTTCAGTTCATCCAGAACTAGATTAGCAATTCGGCCTCCGTCAAAACCCCCACCTAATCGTTGCATACATACCACGCGTACATAACTACGCACTAAAGATACCATGGGCAAGGATGGAGGTACACTAAGGACAAAGTCCACAATACGAGTCGACCCTATTCGGACCTTAATATTCTTCCTTTTTCTGCTTTTCTCCTTTTTTATTTTTCAGGTTCTTTAAAACCCAAATCACTTTTCGGTGGTACAAAGGGCCCTTTCCCAGGCCCCTTCTGTATACACGGTCGTTGATCCTCTCAAAGGATCCTACACCAAGGTAAAAAGCAACGCAGACACGCATGCGCCAGGTTGTCCAAAGGATCTTCAAGACCACCTTTTTTAGGACTTGTATACAGCTTTCCCTTGTTCTCAAATTGGCATGTAAAATAGCCTTGATTATTATGGCACTCTCTGTAAGAGCGCGTTTGACGTATCAATCAGACTATGGCAGAAACAGTTTTGTCCAACCCTATTCGGTATTGGCTTATTTCATAATCTGTATTCCATCTTCACGAAGATTGACATATACACCTCGGCATAAATTGCCAGGGGCTCTATTCGGCCACATATATTTTTCAAAAACAAAAAGTCCGAACACTTACAGTATGCTTCGGCGTCCTGAATACTACATTATATGCATCGGCTCTGAATCATTTCTTTGGTCAACCGTTGGGCTGCCCAGCTCCTGTGGTTACCACCTTACGTTCCGCTTGTTCGGCTAAGGTAGTAAAGGGAGAACTACTCCGATTGTGTTTCTAGTTTGTCTGGTCAAACACCTCGGTAGAGAAAGCCGAAAACTGACTGTCATGGTATAGCGAGAGCTGATCAGCGGTTTGGCGACTTACTAAAACTTTTACGATTTTTTTTGTATTATACGAAGGACTGGCCTCCACCCGATCACGCGCCTAAAGCATCCAAGTTCGGATAGCCGCACACGCACCAGGGGCTAGCTCATAGTCCCATTGTCAAGCTCCTATGGCTAAGTGAGAGTGATAGAGCCGCATAGTCTGATTGTCTGGTTCGCTGCTCGGTCACTTCCTTTACGGACAAAGACGTTGGGTCAAGTGTGGTCATGTGCTATTCCGAACACCCCCGTAGTATCTATGTGGGGGCTGAAGTCGACGATCGGCAAACTTTTAGATATAAAAACGGCTGCAGAGGAGGAAAATAATTTTAGATAAAGGCACAAATATATTATACAGCCTTGTTTCATAACACAAAGTCTGGGCAGCCCGGATACATTCATTCAAACATAATATCCTTCGAGCATTGACCCTCTATTAAACGGGTACCCTCTAGGACGTCTTTGAAATATCGCTCTGGCTTGCGATAGTCCTTGCCTTCAAGTGGGCCCTCAACTACCATGACGGCGGCCTTCATCTTCGCCCAGTGCATCTTGACACGGGCAAAAGCCATCTGAGCACCCTCAATGCATGAAGAGCGCATCACAGCTTCAATTCAGGGTAGGGCGTCGGTGAGCTGCCTGACCAGGCCGATGTAGTTGCTTGGAATGGGTTCGGCTGGCCATAGCTGGACTACGATGTCCTTTATGGCCAGGCCGGACATCCTATGCAGCTCCGCCAGCTGCATCATCTGGTCGTTCAATAGCGTTGCATGCTCCGGCGCCAGGTACTGCGACTAGAAGAGTTTCTCCATTGTGTTCCCCTCTTGGGCCCGGAAAAACTTCGCAGCATCGGCGACACTCTTTGGAAGATCCGCAAATGCATCTAGAGAACTCCATAATCGAGTAAGTAGGGCATATTTTTGACTGCCAAATTTACTTTGCAAAAGAAAGGGCTTACCAGCCGCTATCTGTTCAGCCTACTTGATCTCCTTGCGGGCCGCCCGGGACTCAGTCCGCGCCTCCCTGCCCTTTTGGAGAGGCTTGGAGAGTTCGACTTCTTGGGCCTTATTATTCTCCTCCAAGGCCTCACACTTACCAGCAGTGTCCTTGAGCTCTTGCTCGACTTCAGTCACCCTCTCCTCATACTGGCGGCAGGTGGCCTGCTCGACCTTTAAGTCTGCAGCCGCTTTATCAGCAGCCGCTCTACTCACCCTCGCCTGCTCTTTGGCTTGCGACAGGGCGCCCTTGAGGGTCTTGACCTCGCCCGCACTGCCTGCAATCATTTACATGAGAAAGTGTGTGAGTTTAAACTCCGCATTCGCATATAATTTTAGTTGTGCAAAACATACCTTGCGCCTCATCAACCCGCTTATTAATGCGGTCAAGGTCATCATCGGCCAGCTTCAGCTTCTGCTTGAGTTCGGAAACTTCAGTGGCCTGGGCGGTTGCCGCCAACAGGGAAGCCTGTTCATTCAGTAGATATGTACATTACCTTCTGCGATAATCATTTGATCCTCTGTTCCGGTTTTTTCCAAAACCGAACAGAGTCTCAGGGGCTACTATCTGTATACAGGCATATTTCCATCATATGAAAAGGCGTCTTACGTTGCATACCTCAAAGCTCGTTAGTAGGCTGGTGAAGGCTTCGTTCAGCCCACTCTTGGCAGACTAAATCTTCTCAACCACCGTACCCATCAGGGTACGGTGCTCCTCCATGACGGAAGCACATCGAAGCACTTCCACCAAAGTGTATGGCGCCTCCGGATTGATGGAGGTCGCCGATGGAGTCGATGCTCCCCCTCCTTCAAAGGGGGTTGCTCGCTCGATTCTGGAGCCGTATGGGTCTCCGGAATGGTGTTCGGCTGGGGGCCGAATTGGTCATGGCCCCCGTCGTCAGTCTCCATAGGGGTTGGTTCCCCCATCTTTTCGGCAGCCAAGGTGTTACCCTCTGACACCGTCTTGGCGGCCTCCTGCACGTCCCCATGGCCTGGAGAGGCTCTTCGGGACAACACTTCGGTGTCATCCGTAGCGGTTGGCGGGGAGGCTCGCGGAGGCGTCTCGCTCTCCACCATCCCCGGCTCCAGCGAGTTCCCCAAATATGATGATAATTGGGGGAGATCGTGGGCCGGACTGAGGCACACAATACAAATGTGTTAGAATGACAATCATAAAAACCGGATATACATACAGTATCCTTGGATACTTACGATGCGGCTAGGGGCTTCGACCTGGGGCGCCGCTCGGGGATGGCTTCGGCATCCGAATCCAAGTCGTCCGAGAGGGATATCTTCCCCCTCTTGGACGCCTCTGCCGCTGGGTCTATACAAGCCACCCTTTTCTTCTTCCTCCCCTTAAGGGGAGAATTGCTCTCTTTTTCCTCCTCCTCTTCGTCTTCATCTCCTTCGTGGGAGGAGAGAGCTTCAGTATCTCTGGACACAGCGTCCGAAGGGCCTTTACAGCGGAGGCCACCTCTGGCCTCCTTGCCCTTCTTCTTGGCCTTCTTCTCTGGCGTCTGATAAGGCGCAGGGACCAGCATCATCGTTAACACAAGAATGGCTGGGTTTTCGGGTAGCGGCGCAAAACACCTAATCCGCTCCGCCTTTGCTGTCCAGCCCCGAATAAGGGATGGGCATCTCAGTATACCCTTTGACTTATGGACCGAAATTATGTTGGGAAGTAAGAAGCTTACCTCAGGAGCCGGATTCGCGCTGTCAAGACCGATATCTTCGGTCTTCTTTGGCCATGACTTCTGGGCCTTAAAAACAGTTTCCATATCTCTTCGTGTGTTGTACCAAAGAAGCACTGTAGAGTCCGGGGGGTGTTTGGATTAAACTCCCACATGCGGAGAGGCCGGCATTGGCACGGGAGGATCCGGCGAAAGAGCATCACCTGAATCATGTCGGTGAGAATGGTGTGCTTATTTATCATACTCTTGATGCGCTTTTGCAGCATCATCACTTTGTCAATCGACCTCCAGTCCAGACCCTTGTTGGTCCAAGACATGAGACGCATAGGGGGCCCAGACCTAAATTCAGGAGCGGCCGCCCATTTGGTACAGCAGGGTTCGGTGATGTAGAACCACTCCTACTGCCACACCTTCACTGTCTCCATGAAGGATCCTTTGGGCCAAGTGGTGTTGGGGAGTTTGCTCACTATGGCGGCGCCGTAATCGGCGTGTTGCCCGTCAACCACCTTCGGATTCACGTTGAAGACTTTGAGCCATAGGCCGAAATGGGGTGGAATGTGGAGGAGCTCCTCGCACATGATGATAAACGCCGAGATGTGGAGGAAGGAGTTTGGGGCTAGATCGTGGAAATCTAGCCCGTAATAGAACATGAAGCTGCAGAGAAAAGGGTGAAGTGGAAACCCTAGGCCACGAAGAAAGTGAGGGATGAACACAACCCTCTCGCAGGGCTCTGGAGTGGGGATGACTTGCTCTTTGGCCGGGAGCCTGTGTGTGATTTCCGCGGTCAAGAACTTCACCTCCTGGAGTTCCTTAATGTCCTTCTCCGTGACGGAGGAGGCCATCCACTTGCCATGTGAGCCGGATCCGGATATGGCCGGAGAGGTTGGGCGGTGGAAAAGATTGAAGCTTGGGCGCTGGGGCTCGAGGATGTAAGAAGGCGTGGGGTAAACAGATGGATCTTTATCTGATTATATAGGCACTGAATATCAAGCACCCCCCACAAGCCTTAAAACTCACTTGTTCCCAAAGGGTCGTGCGAATGGCACGGTTGGATTGCCCAAACCCGTATTGATGAAAATCCTGCAATAAGGGGACACAATCTCTACTTTGACAAGACGTGTCAATGGAGGCTGCACCTTGAAACACGAAGCGGGAGGCCAAAAAAAGTTCAAAATAATAAAAAGGCCCGACGTGACGAAAAAGTTGTCAGAAGGCATACCTTATTTTTATTAAGTATTGTACCCTAGTGGTTGAGGTTTGTAACTGTTATACAGAGCCGAATACAGTTCTCTTGATCAGAAGACTGCTTTGAAGTATGCGGAGAAGGAACCCGCCTTGCAATGTTGAAGACAATCTACGAGCCGAACACATCGTCATTGAAGACTAGTTTAGGGGCTACTGAGGGACTCCTGGACTAAGGGGTCCTGGAGAGTCCGGCCCGTGCGTTGTGAGCCGGACTGATGGGCCGTGAAGACACAAGGTAGAATGCCTTTCCCCATGTCCGGAAGGGACTCTCCTTTGCATGGATGGCAAGCTTAACATCCGGATGTGTAGTTTCCTTTCTCTGTAAACCAACTTTGTACAACCCTGGGCTCCTCCGGTGTCTATATATATAAACCAGGGGGTTTAGTCTGTAGAGGCTATCAGAATTCATATAGGCTAGACATCTAGGGTTTAGCCATTATGATCTCGAGGTAGATCAACTCTTGTAACCCCTATACTCATCAAATAAAATCAAGCATGACGTAGGGTTTTACCTCCATTAAGAGGGACCAAACCTGGGTAAACATCATGTCCCTCTTGTCTCCTATTACCTTTGATCCTCACACGCACAGTTCGGGACCCCCTACCCGAAATCGGCCGGTTTTGACACCGACATGCATGATGAAATATTTTGTGTGATGAAGATAGAGCATAGCCAGACTATATGATTTTGTAGGGATAACTTTCTTTGGCCATGTTATTTTGAAAGACATGATTGCTTTGTTAGTATGCTTGAAGTATTATTGTTTTTATGTCAATATTAAACTTTTGTTTTGAATCTTATGGATCTAAATATTCGTGCCACAATAAAGAAGATTACTTGGATAAATATGTTAGGTAGCATTCCACATCAAAGATTTCGTTTTTATCATTTACCTACTCGAGGACGAGCAGGAATTAAGCTTGGGGATGGTTGATACGTCTCCAACGTATCTATAATTTTTGGTTGTTCGATGCTATTATATTATCTGTTTGAGATGTTTTATATGCATTAATATGATATTCTATATTATTTTTAGGACTAACTTATAAACCCAGAGCCTAGTGCCAGTTTCTATTTTTTCCTTGTTTTTGAGTTTTACAGAAAAGGAATATCAAACAGAGTCCAAACGAGCTCAAAATTTACGGTGATTTTTTATGGACCAGAAGAAGCCCACGGAGCATCGGAGTTGGACTAGAAGCTTCACGAGTAAGCGGCAAGGGTCGAGGGCACCCCCCTAAGGCGCGCCCCTGCCTTGTCGCTGCCTCATGGACCCCCCTGACTTGTTCCCGATGCCAAAAATTCCTATAAATACCAAAAACACCAGAAAGAAACCTAGATCGGGAGTTTCGCCCTCGCATGCCTCTATACCCATGAAAACCAACCAGGAGCCCATTCCTGCACCCTGCCGTAGGGGGAAACCATCACCGGTGGCCATCTTCATCATCCCAGCGGCCTCCATGACAAGGAGGGAGTAGTTCACCCTCGGGGATGAGGGTATGTACCAGTAGCTATGTGTTTGATCTATCTCTCGTGTTCTTGATTTGGCACGATCTTGATGTACCGCGAGCTTTGTTACTATAGTTGGATCATATGGTGTTTCTCCCCCTCTACCTTGTTGTGCTGAATTGAGTTTTACCTTTGAGGTTTCATTATTATCGGCTTGAATACTTTTATGGATTTGAGATCACATGATGTATGTCTTGCGTGGGATACCCGTGGTGACAATGGGGTGTTCTATTGATTCACTTGATGTATGTTTTGGCACTCAACTCTCGGATTCCTGAGGTGACATTGGGGTAATCAATACATAGGGGTTGATGCACATTTCCGTCCTTGTCTCTCTGGTAGGAATCTTGGGGCACTTTTTGAGGTTCTTTATGTTGGATAGAATATTATTAATCTGAAGTTGTTTGATGCAAATCATATAATTGACCCATGGATACTTGTGGTGACATTGGAGTATCTATGTGACATTAGGGTTGATTGATGTGTGTCATATGGTGTTATTTTACTACGAACTCTAGGGCTATTTGTGACACTTATAGGAATAGCTTAATGGATTGATTGGAAAGAATAACTTTGAGGCGGTTTCGTACCCTACAAGAAATTTCATCTTATGTTCTCCATGATAGAAACTTTGGAGTGACTTATGTTGCATGTTGAAGGATTAACATATGATTTAATTATGTTATCATTGTTGAGAGAACTTACACTAGTGAAAGTATGAACCCTAGGCCTTGTTTTCAAGCATTGCAATACCGTTTTGCTCACTTTGGTTACTAGTTACCTTGCTGTTTTTATATTTTAAGATTTCAAAAAATTATATCTACCATCCATATCACACTTGTATCACCATCTCTTCGTCGAACTAGTGCACCTATACAATTTACCATTGTATTGTGTGTGTTGGGGACACAAGATAGTCTTTGTTATTTGGCTGCAGAGTTCTTTGAGAGACACCATCTTCATCCTATGCCTCCCACAAATTGATAAACCTTAGGTCATCCACTTGAGGGAAATTTGCTACTGTCCTACAAAACTCTGCGCTTGGAGGTCCAACACGAGTCTACAAGAAGAAGGTTCCGTAGTAGACATCAGTTGCTAACGATCGTTGATCCCAACCCTGATGCATCTTCACATTGATCTTTGCGATCGTAGGTGCGGATTTTTTTCGTTTTCTACTACGTTTCCCAATAGGTAGAATTAGGTCAAATAGAGTTGCATGGGACTCACGAGCTCAGGGAGTGCCCCTGGGGCATGCCAGGTGAACTCGTCGCTCTCTAGTAGATCTTCTGGCCTCCTTCCGAACGTTCTAGTGTCCCTTCTGGTCTAGAAAAAATCACCGTAAAGTTTCAACATGTTTGGACTTCGTTTGGAGTTGATTTTCTGAAAATCCAAAAATAATCAAAAAACAACAAATGGCACCGGGCACTGGGTTAATTGGTTAGTCTCCAAAAAGATATAAAAGTGCATATAAAGTATGCAAGATTGGTAATATAATAGCTTGAAACAATAAAAAATTATAGATACATTGGAGATGTACCGGCATCCCCAACCTTAATTTCTGTTCATCCTCGAGTAGGTAAATGAAAAAAATAGAATTTTTGATGTTGAATGATACCTAGCATGTTTATGATGTAATCTCTTTACAGTATAATATTGAGAAACGATGAAGTAATAGTATCAACATAATAATATCCATGAATATATGAAACATAATCATTACTTTTTCAAAATATAAGGTGCTCAATGAATGTTATCCCTACTCATTTTATCATGTTAGCATGGAATGACTCCGTCTTCACTGCATAGATATAAATCACGGCACCTGATAACCCACAAGTATAGGGGATCACAACAATTTTTGAGGGTAGAGTATTCAACCCAAATTTATTGATTCGACACAAGGGGAGCCAAAGAATATTCTCAAGTATTAATAGTTGAGGTGTCAATTCAACCGCACCTGAAAGACTTAATATCTGCAGCAGAGTATTTAGTAGCAAAGTAATATGGAAGTAATGGTAACCGTGGCAAAAGTAATAGTATTGGTTTTGTAGTGATTGTAACAGTGGCAACGGAAAAGTAACTAAGCGAAAATCAATATATGAAAAGATCGTAGGCAATGGATCAGTGATGGATAATTATGTCTGATGCGATTCCTCATGCAACAGTTATAACATAGGGTGACACAGAACTAGCTCCAGTTCATCAATGTAATGTAGGCATGTATTCCGAATATAGTCATACGTGCTTATCAAAAAGAACTTGCATGACATATTTTGTCCTACCCTCCCGTGGCAGCGGGGTCCTATTGGAAACTAAGGGATATTAAGCCCTCCTTTTAATAGCGTACCATAACAAAGCATTAACACTTAGTGAATACATGAATTCCTCAAACTACGGTCATCACCGGTAAGTATCCTGATTATTGTCATTGCGGGGTTAACGGATCATAACACATAATCGGTGACTATTGACTTGCAAGATAGGATCAAGAACTCACATATATTCATGAAAACATAATAGGTTCATATCTGAAATCATGGCACTCGGGCCCTAGTGACAAGCATTAAGCATAGCAAAGTCATAGCAACATCAATGTCAGAACATAATGGATACTAGGGATCAAACCCTAACAAAACTAACTCGATTACATGATAAATCTCATCCAACCCATCACCGTCCAGCAAGACTACGATGGAATTACTCATGCACGGCGGTGAGCATCATGAAATTGGTGATGGAGGAAGGTTGATGATGATGGTGGCGACGAATTCCCCTCTCCGGAGCCCCGAACGGACTCCAGATCAGCCCTCCCGCGAGAGATTAGGACTTGGCGGCGGCTCCGTATTGTAAAACGCGATGAATCCTTCTCTCTGATTTTTTTCTCCCTGAACGTGAATATATAGAGTTGGAGTTGAGGTCGGTGGAGCTCCAGGGGGCCCACGAGGCAGGGCGCGCACCTCAGAGGGGTGGGCGCGCCCCCACCCTCATGGACAGGGTGTGGGGCCCCTGGCCTTGATTCTTTCACCAGTATTTTGTATATATTCCAAAAATATTCTCTGTGAAGTTTTAGGTCACTCTGAGAACTTTTATTTCTGCACAAAAATAACACCATGGCAATTATGCTTAAAATAGCGCCACTCTGGGTTAGTTCCATTCAAATCAGGCAACTTAGAGTCCAAAACAAGGGCAAAAGTGTTTGGAAAAGTAGATACATTGGAGACGTATCAACTCCCCCAAGCTTAAACCTTTGCTTGTCCTTAAGCAATTCAGTTGACAAACTGAAAGTGATAAAGAAAAAAAACTTTTACAAACACTATTTGCTCTTGTTGCTCTAAATATGTAATGCCAGCATTCAAGTTTTCAGCAAAGATTATGAACTAACCATATTCAAAATAACATTTAGGTCTCATGTTTACTCATATCAATGGCATAATCAACTAGCGAGCAATAATAATAAATCTCGGATGAAAACACTTTCTCAAAACAATCATAATATGATATAACAATATGGTATCTCGCTAGCCCTTTCTTAGACCGCAAAACATAAATGCATAGCACCTTTGAAGATCAAGGACTGACTAAACATTGTAATTCATGGTAAAAGAGATCCAGTCATAGTCATACTTAATGTAAACTAATAGTAATGCATGCAAATGATAGTGGTGCTCTCCAACTGGTGTCTTTTAATAAGAGGATGATGACTCAACATAAAAGTAAATAGATAGGCCCTTCGTAGAGGGAAGCAGGGATTTTTAGAGGTGCCAGAGCTCGATTTTTGAAATAGAGATAAGTAATATTTTGAGTGGTATACTTTCATTGTCAACATAACAACCGAGATATCTCTATATCTTCCATGCTACACACATTATCGGCGGTTCCCAAATAGAATGATAAAGTTCATACTCCCCCTACTACCAACAAACATCAATCCATGGCTTGTCCGAAACAACGGGTGCCTCCAACTAACAGCAATCCTGGGGGAGTTTTGTTTGCAATTATTTTGATTTGATTTGAGCATGGGACTGGGCAGCCCGGTTACCAGCCATTTTCTCATGAGTGAGGAGCGGATTTCACTCCTCTTGAGAATAACCTGCCTAGCATGGAAGATACAGATAGCCCTAGTTGATACATGAGCTATTCGAGCATACAAAACAGAATTTCATTTGAAGGTTTAGAGTTTGGCACATGCAAATTTACTTGGAACGGCAGGTAGGTACCGCATATAGGAAGGTATGATGGACTCATATGGAATAACTTTTGGGGTTTATGGAAGTGGATGCACAAGCAGTATTCCCGCTTAGTACAAGTGAAGGCTAGAAAGAGACTGGGAAGCGACCAGCCAGAGAGCGACAACATTCACAGACATGCATTAAAATTAATCAACACTGAGTGAAACCATGAGTAGGATATAATTCATCATGAACGTAAATATCGTGGAGGCTATGTTGATTTTGTTTCAACTACATGCGGAACATGTGCCAAGTCGAGCCACTCGAATCGTTCAAAGGAGGATACCACCCTATCATACCACATCACAACCATTTTAACAGCATGTTGGCACGCAAGGTAAACCATTATAAATTCCTAGCTACTTAAGCATGGTGTGAGCAACTATAATCTCTAATTGTCATTGCAAGCATGTTTCATTCATAATAGGATGAATCAGGAATGATGAACTAATCATATTTACAAAAACAAGATAGGTCGAGTTCATACCAGCTTTTCTCATCTCAATCAGTCCATCACATATCGTCATTATTGCCTTTCACTTGCACAACCGAATAGTGTGGATAATAATAATAGTGCATGTGCATTGGACTAAGCTGGAACCTGCAAGCATTCAATACAAGGGAGAAGACAAGGTAATATGGGCTCTTGGTTAAATAAAAAATAATGCATATAAGAGCCACTAACATTTTCATTATGGTCTTCTCCTCCCGACCCCCAAAGAACAAGAAAAGAAATAAAACTATTTACACGGGAAAGCTCCCAACAAGCAAAAGAAGAACGAAAAATCTTTTTGGGTTTTCTTTTAATTACTACTACTACAAGAATGGAAAGTAAACTAGCTAAAAGCTACAACTAATTTTTTTTGTTTTTACTTAAGGTTTTTCAAACACACAAGAAGAAAGATTGAAAAGAAAATAAACTAGCATGGATAGTACAATGAAAAAGTATGAGCACCGACAACTGGCATGAGTGTGTGAACATGAATGTCATGTCGGTGAGAAATACGTACTCCCCCAAGCTTAGGCTTTTGTCCTAAGTTGGTCTATGCCCATGGATCAAAGTGACCCTCTTCGGTGTGTGGAGGAATGTCATCTGGGTGCCACTGGTTGGCGATCTCCTCTGGATTCCACTGATAAACAGACTGTCGATAAGGGTCAAGTGGTGGTTCCGGCTCAGGCTCTGGAGCTGGTGTCAGGCTCCAGTATACATAAACAGCCTCCGGCAAGATGAGGTACGTGCCTGAAAATATGTCAAACAAGGAGGGAGCAGGCAAGGTAATAATCTCAAAGTAATTTTTAATAAATATCAATCTATATTTAAGCATCTTCTTCTTATTCTTAACAATAAAATCATGCGCTACCATACTCTTATAATCTAGAAAAATAGGAGGCAACAACTTTTCATCTTTCTCAAAATGCCTAATAGGTATGTTAATGTGTGCGGCAAGGCACGAGGCAAAGATGCCTCCAAAGACGGGACCCTTTGTGCGGTTCAGATTTAACCGTTTAGCAACAATAGCGCCTAAACTGAAGGTGGTATCACAAAACAAAGCATGGCGCAAAATAACAATATCAGGGGCACTAAGGTTTCCACTTTTCCCACTCCCAATTAAGCATCTACTAGCAAATATTGCAAAGTAACGTAGAACGGGAAAATGTATGCTAGTAATTCTTGCCTCAGAAACATTCCTCGTTTCCCCTACAGCAAACATATCAATAAACCCCTCCACATCATTCTGATGTGGTTCCTCTATGCTGCCCGCAAAGGGCATCTTACAGTCCCGACAAAAATCATATAATGACATCTCCTTAACCTCATCATATAAGTGAAATTCCACCGAAGGTGGTGATTTCTTAGCATGAAAGTAAAAATTTTGCAAGAAAATATTAGTTAGGAGGAGATACTGTTCGCGCTAGTCGTGGAGGAAGTCGACGAGGCCTGCATTCTCAGCCAAATAATAAAAATCTTCATAAATCATGGCTTCTCTCAAGAACTCATGCCAAGGCCATTCACATGGCCGAAGTTCCGCAGTGCGAGGGAGATTATATTTGGGCTTCTTATTTTCTTCACTTTGCTTATCCTTCCAGCTTCGGCTCGAAGAGCCCCTCAACAATCTTTTCATCATTTTCTTTCTCTGGAAAATTTCTGAATTTTTTAGTAACTCAAAATAAAAGTGAGCCAAACTCAACAAAATTGATAGCAACTACTCCTACAAGTGCCTAGAGGCCATATCATGCATTAAAACTACTTGGGACCATATAAATTTGACATGCAAGATCAAGAATAGTGTCACCTAAGTAGCAAACAATTGCAATAAATAAAGAACTAGAACAAAAACTAATTGGACCATTGGAGGAGTCACATACCGAAGAACAATCCCCCAAAGCAGTTTTGTGAATGGAGCTTTGAGATAGGAGATCAAAAATGGCAACAAGATGATCTAGAACTTGGGTTCGAGCTGGTGGATGATTTTTTCTGGAGAAGACGAAGTGTGTGGGTGCAAGAATAAGTGGAGGGGGGCCATGTGGGGCCCATGAGGTAGGGGCGCGCCCAGGGGGTGGGAGCGCCCTGGACCCTCGTGGACAGGTGGTGAGTCCCCCTTGTGTGTTCTCAGTGCCAATAATTCTTAAATATTCTATTAAAAATCATATTTCATTTTTGGGGCATTTGGAGAACTTTTATTTTTAGGGTATTTTTATTGCATGGATAATTCAGAAAACAGACAAAAAATACTAATTTTGCTTTATTTAATCTAAATAACAGAAAGTAAAAGGAGGGTACATAGAGTTGTGCTTTCTAACTTCATCCATCTCATGCTCATCAAAAGGAATCCACTAACAAGGTTGATCAAGTCTTGTTAACAAACTCATTTCGAATAACATGAAACCGGAGAATTTTCGAATAACACTAGGTTAGCTCAACGGGCATATGCACATCCCCAACAATAAGAATATCATATTTCTTCTTAACAGTAGGAAGAGGAAATTCAAAACCTCCAATAGTAAATGATGAAGTTTTTCCAATAGAATTTATACTGTGGACTTTAGGTTGTTTCCTTGGAAAGTGTACCGTATGCTCATTACCATTAACATGAAAAGTGGCATTGCCTCTGTTACAATCAATAACAGCCCCTGCAGTATTCAAAAAGGGTCTACCAAGGACAATTGACATACTATCATCCTCGGGAATATCAAGAATAACAAAGTCCTTTAAAATAGTAATGTTTGCAACCACAACAGGCACATCCTCACAAATACCGACAGGTATAGCAGTTGACTTATCGGCCATTTGCAAACACATTTCAGTAGGCATCAACTTATTCAAATCAAGTCTACGATATAAAGAGAGAGGCATAACACTAACACCGGCTCCAAGATCATGTAAAGCAGTTTTAACATAGTTTCTTTTAATGGAGCATGGTATAGTTGGTACTCCTGGATCTCCTAATTTCTTATTCCACCTTTAAAAGTATAATTGGCAAGCATGGTAGAAGTTTCAGCTTCTGGTATCTTTCTTTTATTAGTAACAATATCTTTCATATACTTAGCATAAGGATTCATTTTAAGCATATCAGTCAAACGCATACGCAAAAAGATAGGTCTAATCATTCAGCAAAGCGCTCAAAATCCGCAACATCCTTTTTCTTGGATGGTTTAGGAGGAAAGGGCATGGGTTTTTGAACCCATGGTTCTCTTTCTTTACCGTGCTTCCTAGCAACAAAGTCTTCTTATCATAACGTTGAGTCTTTGACTGTGGGTTATCAAGATCAACAGCAGGTTCAATCTCTACATCATTGTCACTGCTAGGTTGAGCATCAACATGAACAACATTATTAACATTGTCACTAGGTTCATGTCCATTACCAGATTGTGTTTTAGCATCAGAAATAGAAATATCATTGGGATTCTCAGGTGTGTCAACAACAGGTTCACTAGAAGCATGCAAAGTTCTATCATTTTTCTTTTTCTTCTTCTTAGAAGAACTAGGTGCATCAACATTAGTTCTGTGAGAATCTTGCTCAATTCTCTTAGAGTGGCTGATACGTCTCCAATGTATCTATAATTTTTTATTGTTACATGCTATTATATTATCTGTTTTGGATGTTTAATGGGCTTTAATATACCTTTTTATATTATTTTTGGGACTAGCCTATTAATCGAAGGCCCAGTGCAAATTGTTGTTTTTTTTGCCTATTTCAGTGTTTCGTAGAAAAGGAATATCAAACGGAATCCAAACGGAATGAAACCTTTGTGAGAGTTATTTTTGGAACAAACATGATCTAGGACACTTGGAGTGGACGTCAAGAAACAAGCGAGGAGGCCACAAGGCAGGAGGGCGCGCCCCAGGGGGGTGAGCGCGCCCCCCACCCTCGTGGGCCCCTCGCAGCTCCACCGATCTACTTCTTCCTCCAATATATACCCATATACCCTGGAAACATCCAGGAGCACCACGAAACCCAATTTCCACCATCGCAACCTTCTGTACCCGTGAGATCCCATCTTGGGGCCTTTTCGGCGCTCTGCCGGAAGGGGAATCAATCACGGAGGGCTTCTACATCAACACCATAGTTTCCCCGATGATGTGTGAGTAGTTTACCACAGACCTTCGGGTCCATAGTTATTAGCTAGATGGCTTCTTCTCTCTCTTTGGATCTCAATACAAAGTTCTCCTCGATTCTCTTGGAGATCTATTTGATGTAATTCTTTTTGCAGTGTGTTTGTCGAGATTCGATGAATTGTGGGTTTATGATCAAGATTATCTATGAACAATATTTGATTCTTCTCTAAATTCTTTTATGCATGATTTAATATCTTTGCAAGTCTCTTCGAATTATCAGTTTGGTTTGGCCTACTAGATTGATCTTTCTTGCAATGGAGAAGTGCTTAGCTTTGGGTTCAATCTTGCGGTGTCCTTTCCCATTGACAACAGGGGCAAGAAGGCACGTATTTTATTGTTGCCATCGAGGATAAAAAGATGGGGTTTATATCATATTGCTTGAGTTTATCCCTCTACATCATGTCATTTTGCCTAATGCGTTACTCTGTTCTTATGAACTTAATACTCTAGATGCATGTTGGATAGCGGTCGATGTGTGGACTAATAGTAGTAGATGCAAAATCGTTTCGGTCGACTTGTCGCGGATGTGATGCCTATATACATGATCATGCCTAGATATTCTCATAACTATGCGCTTTTCTATCAATTGCTCGACAGTAATTTGTTCACCCACCGTAGAATTTGCTATCTTGAGAGAAGCCACTAGTGAAACCTATGGCCCCGGGGTCTATCTTCCATCATATTATTTTCATATCTACTTGTTATATCTATCGTTGTTTATTTTGCTATCTTTATTTTCCAATCTATACCATAAAAGTACCAAAAATATTTATCTTATTATCTCTATCAGATCTCACTCTCGTAAGTGACCGTGAAGGGATTGACAACCCCCTTACCGTGTTGGTTGCAAGGTTCTTGTTTGTTTGTGCAGGTATTAGGTGACTTGCGTGTTACCTCCTACTGGATTGATACCTTGGTTCTCAAAAACCGAGGGAAATACTTACGCTACTTTTTTGCATCACCCTTTCCTCTCCAAGGGAAAACCAACGCATGCTCAAGAGGTAGCAGTGGCCCTCAGGATACAAAGGTTCCTGAGTCATTTTACCCCCTCTAGTCACAACTCTAACATCATTATCATTTTTCTTATTATTTAATTCATTGAGCAAATCATTTTGAGCTTTAAGTACTTATTCTACTTGAGTGGTAACCATAGAAGCATGTTTAATAATAAGTTTAAGTTCACCTTTAACCCTAGACATATAATCACTCAAGTGTTCAATCATATAAGCATTACGTTTCAATTGTCTACCAACATAAGCATTGAAGTTTTCTTGTTTAACAATAAAAATTATCAAACTCATCTAAGCATTGGCTAGCAGACTTATAACGAGGGATATCACCTTCATCAAATCTATAGAGAGAATTTACCTTTACTACATGTGTTGGGTTATCAAGGCCATGTATTTCTTCAATAGGTGGTAAATTCTTAACATCTTCAGCTCTAATACCTTTTTCTTTCATAGATTTCTTTGGCTCTTGCATATCTTCAGGACTGAGAAATAGAGTACCCCTTTTCTTCGGAGTTGGCTTAGGAGTTGGTTCAGGAAGTGTCCAATCATTTTCATTACTCAACATATTATTCAATAGCAATTCAGCTTGTTCAACAATTCTTTCCCTGAAAACACAACCAGCACAACTATCCAGGTGGTCTCTGGAAGCATCAGTTAGTCCATTATAAAATATATCAAGTATTTCATTTTTCTTGAGAGGATGATCAGGCAAAGCATTAAGTAATCGGAGAAGCCTCCCCCAAGCTTGTGGGAGACTCTCTTCTTCAATTTTCACAAAATTATATATTTCCCTTAAGGCAGCTTGTTTCTTATGAGCGGGGAAATATTTAGCAGAGAAGCAATAAATCATATCCTGGGGACTACACACACAACCAGGATCAAGAGAATTAAACCATATTTTAGCATCACCCTTTAATGAGAACGGAAATAACTTAAGGATAAAGTAATAGCGAATTTTCTCATCATTAGTGAACAGGGTGGCTATATCATTTAATTTAGTAAGATGTGCCACAACAGTTTCAGATTCATAGCCATACAAAGGATCAGATTCAACCAAAGTAATTAACTAAGGATCGACAGAGAAATCATAATCCTTATCGGAAATATAGATAGGTGAAGTAGCAAAAGCAGGGTCATATTTCATTCTAGCATTCAAAGAATTTTGTTTCAGCCTAGCTAACAGTTTCTTAAGATCATATCCATCATTGCAAGCTAAGAAGTCTCTAGCAGTTTCTTCATCCATAACATAACCCTCAGGCACAACAGGCAATTCATATCTAGGGGGAGAATCTTCATCATCACTTTCATCAATATTATCAGTTTCAATAATTTCATTCTCTCTAGCCCTAGCAAGTTGTTCATCAAGAAATTCACCTAATGGCACAGTATTATCAAGCACAAAAGTAGTTTCATCATAAGTATCATGCAAAGCAGAAGTGGCATCATCAATAGTATGCGACATATCAGAATGAATAGCAGGAGTAGGTGTCGCAAGTTTACTCAAAACAGAAGGTGGATCAAGTGCAGAGCTAGATGGCAATTCGTTACCTCCCCTCGTAGTTGAAGGAAAATTTTTGGTTCTTTTATCTTTCAAGTTCTTCATAGTGATCAGCAGATATAAATCCCAAGTGACTCAAAGAATAGAGCTATGCTCCCTGGCAATGGCACCAGAAAATAGTCTTGATAACCCACAAGTATAGGGGATCGTAACACTTTTCGAGGGTAGAGTATTCAACCCAAATTTATTGATTCGACACAAGGGGAGCCAAAGAACATTCTCAAGTATTAACAGTTGAGTTGTCAATTAAACTGCACCTGAAAGACTTAATATCTGCAGCAAAATATTTAGTAGCAAAGTAATATGGAAGTAACGGTAACAGTGGCAAAAGTAACAGTATTGCATTTGTAGTGATTGTAACAGTGGCAATGGAAAAGTAACTAAGTGAAAATCAATATATGAAAAGCTCATAGACAATGGATCAGTGATGGATAATTATGTCGGATGTGATTCCTCATGCAACAGTTATAACATAGGGTGACACAGAACTAGCTCCAGTTCATCAATGTAATGTAGGCATGTATTCCGAATATAGTCATATGTGCTTATGGAAAAGAACTTGCATGACATCTTTTGTCCTACCCTCCCGTGGCAGCGGGGTCCTATTGAAAACTAAGGGATATTAAGGCCTCCTTTTAATAGAGTACCAGAACAAAGCATTAACACTTAGTGAATACATGAACTCCTCAAACTACAGTCATCACCGGTAAGTATCCCGATTATTATCAATTCGGGGTTAATGGATCATAACACATAATAGGTGACTATTGACTTGCGAGATAGGATCAAGAACTCACATATATTCATGAAAACATAATAGGTTCAGATCTGAAATCATGGCACTCGGGCCCTAGTGACAAGCATTAAGCATAGCAAAGTCATAGCAACATCGATCTCAGAACATAATGGATACTAGGGATCAAACCCTAACAAAACTAACTCGATTACATGATAAATCTAATTCAACCCATCACCGTCCAGCAAGCCTACGATGGAATTACTCACGCACAGCGGTGAGCATCATGAAATTGGTGATGGAGGAAGGTTGATGATGACGATGGCGACGGATTCCCCTCTCCGCAGCCCTGAACGGACTTCAGATCAGCCCTCCCGAGAGAGATTAGGGCTTGTCGGCGGCTCCGTATCGTAAAATGCGATGAATCCTTCTCTCTGATTTGTTTTCTCCCCGAACGTGAATATATAGAGTTGGAGTTGAGGTCGGTGGAGCTCCAGGGGGCCCACGAGCCAGGTGGGCATGCCCCCACCCTCGTTGATAGGGTGTGGGCCCCCTGGCCTTGATTCTTTCGCCAGTATTTTTTTATATATTCCAAAAATATTCTCCGTGAAGTTTCAGGTCATTCCAAGAACTTCTAATTCTGCACAAAAATAACACCATGGCAATTCTGCTGAAAATAACGTCAGTCCAGGTTAGTTCCATTCAAATCATGCAAGTTAGAGGTCAAAACAAGGGCAAAAGTGTTTGGAAAAGTAGATACCTTGGAGACGTATCAGCACCCCGGTGTCAAACCTAGCAATTCGATCATACTTCTAACACGCTTCAACATTTTCAACCCCACACAATAGGGATTAATAGGAGAAGTCAAAAGGGAAGAAAGTCTCGCATCAACTCGGCGGATCAACAGGTAATGGAGAGGCCCATCAATCGATATCAATGCAAGGAGTAGGGATTGTCATGCAACAAATGCACTAAGAAATATAAGTGTATGAAAGCTCAACGGAAACTAAGTGGGTGTGCATCCAACTTGCTTGCTCATGAAGACCTTGGGTATTTGAGGAAGCCCATCATCAGAATATACAAGCCAAGTTCTATAATGAAAAAATTCCCACTAGTATGTGAAAGTAATAACTCAGGAGACTCTCTATATGAAGAACATGGAGCTACTCTGAAGCACAAGTGTGGTAAAAGGATGGTAACATTGCCCCTTCTCTCTTTTTCTCTATTTTTTTTATTGGGCTCTTTTTGGCCTCTCTTTTTTCGTCTAGAGTCTCATCCCAACTTGTGGGGAATCATGGTATCCATCATCCTTTCCTCACGGGTACAACACTCTAATAATGATGATCATCACACTTTTATTTACTTACAACTCGATAAAAACTATACAAGATGACTCTATATGAATGCTTCTGGCAGTGTACCAGGATGTGCAATGATCTAGCATAACATGTATAATAATGATGAATGGTGAATGTGCCACGAATATCATGTCATCTCTATATGATCATGCAAAGCAATTTGATGATGAACACACAAGCCATGTGACAGAACGGTGAAGTTGCATGGCAATATATCTCGAAATGACTATGGAAATGCCATAATAGGTAGTTATGGTGGCTGTTTTGAGGAAGATATAAGGAGGCTTATGTGTGATAGAATGTATCATATCATAGGTTTGGATGCACCGGCGAAGTTTGCACCAACTCTCAACGTGAGGAAGGGTAATGCATGCTATCGAAGAGGCTAACAAATTGCGGAAAAGTAGGAGGGTGTATAATCCATGGATTCACATTAGCCATAAAGAACTCATACAATTATTGTAAAAGCCTATTAGTCATCAAAGTAAAGTACTACTCGCATGCCCCTAGGGAGGAGGTTGGTAGGAGTTAACCATCGCGAGCTCCCGATTATGACAACACTCAAGGATTTGAATCAGAAATAAAAATGCTCAAACCTCCCCACCATGCCATGACCAACGCTTAGATGAGAAGTTAATAACAAGATGTAATACCGTTTTTTTACTAATCAATGATCATGAACCAATATCCTTTCCTATTACGACATCAATATAATTAAACCATACGTTTCATATTTAATGATCTACATGAAAGTTTTTATTATGCTCCCTTGAATACCTATCCTTTTACACTCGTCTTATAACACGTGCATATTGCCAACTACTAAGTTAAAGACTCTCAAAAAGATTTAGGTGAAGCATGAGAGTGCAATCATTTTTATAAAATATAACCACCAGCGAGCTCTGACAGATATAAGTGAAGCACTAGAGCAACTGCCTAGCTCAAAAGATATAAGAGAAGCTCATAGAGTATTCTAACAAATCACGATAAATGTGTGTCCCTCTCAAAAGGTGTGTCCAACAAACAATGATGCCACTCCTTTGGCAAGCTAAAACGCTGTGACGCCCGGATAGTTAAGCTACAGTAACCCTCTGCTAATTATGCCACGTCACCTCGGTTACTGTAGATGAACTCACGTTGATTCAAAACCAATTCTAATTCAATTTCAAAACGAAGGCAAACAACAAAAATTTTCAAACTTTGAAACTAAAATGCTCTAAGCATGTCAAATAAATCATAAGTAATTATGGTGGTGAAACCACACTTTTATAAAAGTGTTTAAATGCACTATAGTTAATAAAACAGTAGCAAAAGTATTATTTAAATATTAAAATATTGAACAATTACAAAACTATTTTTAGTTTGGGTAGAAAAATAATGTGGCAGTGGCATAGTTGCTAACATCCATTTAGGTATCACTTTGGCATGTAATGGAACTATTATAAATAGGAACTGAAGGGAAAAGAAATAAGACAAGGAAAATAAAAGTAAAAAGAAAAACAAAACAAAACAAAGGAAGCCAAGAAAAAAAAAAGAACAGCACCCCCTCGCCTCTGGGCCACTAGGCCCAGCTCGCCTGGGTTTTCCCCTTCCTCCTACTACAGGGGCAGAGAGGGGGCGTGGCGGCCATCCATGCTATCGGTGGCGCCGTGCCGGCCATCCTGTGGCTCTGCGGTTGGATAAGGGCCCAACCTCGACGCCCCTGTCTTCCCCGGAAACCCTAGCCCCCTCAGTTTTCTTCCTCCTCGCGCCGCTCCTCTATTCCCCTCGCAGAGCCGAACCGCCGTCGCCATGGCCCTGTCGTAGCAATGCCCGTCGTCCTCCCCACGCCGCGAGGAGCTGTGCAGGAGGCCCTCCTCTTCATCACCAACCTCGGTCGTGGAGATCTCAAGCAGGGACGCATCAAGTCGACGCAACCGTTCACTTCTTCAACCTGGACTCCGTCGAACGCCGTCGTCAGTTTCGTCGCCATCAAGCCTTCCCCGGCCTCACCTCGACTCCGTTAGATGTGCTGTGAGCTCCTCTCCCAAATCCCGCTCTGCCCTGTGTCCTTTTCCTCGTTGTAGCATCACACCCGCGTGCTTCCGCCGCTGGGACCGGAGCTCTGCTTTCCGCACGTACTCGCCGCGACCTCCTGCCCAATCCGGCCGTTCCCGCGAGCACTTGGCCACAGCCTAGTTGCGCCTTGTCCACTGCCCGGGGCAACAAAACAAAGGAAGCCAAGAAAAAAAAGAACAGCACCCCCTCGCCTCTGGGCCACTAGGCCCAGCTCGCCTGGGTTTTCCCCTTCCTCCTACTACAGGGGCAGAGAGGGGGCGTGGCGGCCATCCATGCTATCGGTGGCGCCGTGCCGGCCATCCTGTGGCTCTGCGGTTGGATAAGGGCCCAACCTCGACGCCCCTGTCTTCCCCGGAAACCCTAGCCCCCTCAGTTTTCTTCCTCCTCGCGCCGCTCCTCTATTCCCCTCGCAGAGCCGAACCGCCGTCGCCATGGCCCTGTCGTAGCAATGCCCGTCGTCCTCCCCACGCCGTGAGGAGCTGTGCAGGAGGCCCTCCTCTTCATCACCAACCTCGGTCGTGGAGATCTCAAGCAGGGACGCATCAAGTCGACGCAACCGTTCACTTCTTCAACCTGGACTCCGTCGAACGTCGTCGTCAGTTTCGTCGCCATCAAGCCTTCCCCGGCCTCACCTCGACTCCGTTAGATGCGCTGTGAGCTCCTCTCCCAAATCCCGCTCTGCCCTGTGTCCTTTTCCTCGTTGTAGCATCACACCCGCGTGCTTCCGCCGCTGGGACCGAAGCTCTGCTTTCCGCACGTACTCGCCGCGACCTCCTGCCCAATCCGGCCGTTCCCGCGAGCACTTGGCCACAGCCTAGTTGCGCCTTGTCCACTGCCCGGGGCTCCGCCCGCCAGCACCTTGCCGCGACCAGGCACACCACCGCGCCGGCTCCGATAAAGCCGCCGCTGCAGCTTGCCCCGTTTGCGGGTGCATTCGCCCACGCCCGCGACCATGCGCCGTTCGCCCCTGCTCCGCTCTGCCCTGACCTCAGCACAACCACCGCCACCGCCGCGACTACCGCCTCCGCCGGTCCGTGCACTGCCTCTGCTTGGCCGTCGTTCTTGCTCAAGCTCGCCGCGCACCTCATTCCCCAGCCGCGCCCACGCGCCGGGCGCGTCTTGCTCGCGGCCCAGTCCTCGCCCGCCTGCTGCAGTCCGCTTGGCCCCGTGTGCCACTCTCCCCGGTGGCGCCCACTGCTCGCCTCGCGCCGCTTCCCCTGCAACACCCCTTCGCATTGCCTGGTTCGCGGCCGCCCTGCTCCCCATCACCCGCGCGCCTCTGGCGCAATCTCACGCACGCGCTCTCCTGAGGCATGCCCCGCTCGCCCCTGCCGCTGCCGCCGGCCGCCACCAGCTCGCTCTAGCCGCCACCGCAGTCGCGCTCACGCTGGCCCTCCGCCCGGCCGCGGCCTTGGCCTCTGCCGCGCTCGCGCGTGCACGCGCGCCTCCCCCCTGTCTTCTCTATCCTGCTAGATCGGGTCGGCCCTTTTCTAATTGGGTTTAGATTAGGCCTAACCCCCCCTAATATTGATAATCCCACCCTATTAAAAATATTAGAAGTAGCAAAAAAAGGGAAAAGAAAAGCCCTAGACAATGACAGGTGGGACCCCCGGGACCATGTTGACCAGTCAACGGGTCAACGTTGACGGCTGACTAGGCAGTCAACGGGGCCCATTGTCAGCCCCTGGTACAGTGTTGGGTGCACTGGACCGGGTGCACCTAGCATTTTTCTTTTATTTTATTCAAAATTAAATAAATTCCAGAAATTCTAAAAATGATTTAAAACTTTAAAAAATCATATAAAATAAACCGTAGCTCAGATGAAAATACTTTATACATGAAAGTTGCTCAAAACGATGAGACGAACCAGGATACGCAGCCCGTTCGTTCGCCACGCTTCCCTAGCATAGCGAACATGCAACTTTCCCCCTCCGGTTCATCTGTCTGAAAACCCGAAACACCGGGAATCCTTTCCCGGATGTTTCCCCCCTTTTCCGGTATCACCTAGTACTGCGTTAGGGCACACCTAGCACCGCGTATTTCTATGTTATGCCTTGTGTTGTTTTGATTGCTCTGTTATTTATTGTGTTCCCACTTCGTTACTTCTTTCCGGTAGACCCCAAGACTGCCAGCGACCCACAGTTCGACTACGGTGTTGACGACCCCTCTCTCTTGCCAGAGCAACCAGGCAAGCTCCCCCCCCCCCCTTTGATAACCAGATATCGCCTACTCTCCTCTATACTACTTGCATTAGAGTAGTGTAGCATGTTACTGCTTTCTGTTAATCCTATTCTGATGCATAGCTTGTCATTGTTGCTACAACTGTTGATACCTTACCTGCAATCCTAAATGCTTAGTATAGGATGCTAGATTATTATCAGTGGCCCTACACTCTTGTCCGTCTGCCATGCTATACTACTGGGCCGTGGTCACTTCGGGAGGTGATCACGGGCATATGCTATATACTTTATACTATTACATTACTTATGATACTGTTTGGAGTTGGGGGCTGAAGGGGAAGGTGGCTCCATCCAGGTAGTGGTGGGCATGGGTTCCCGACGGCCCCCAACTGTTACTTTGTGGTGGAGCGACAGAGCAGGTTGAGACCACCTAGGAGAGAGGTGGGTTTGGCCCTGGTCGGCGTTCGCGGATACTTAACACGTTTAACAAGATCTTGGTATTTGATCTAAGTCTGGCTATTGGCCTATACGCACTAACAATCTACGCGGGGACAGTTATGGGCACTCGACGCCGTGGTATCAGCCGAAGCCTTCGTGACGTCAGCGACTGAGCAGCGCATGCCGGATTGGAACGTAAGCCTGCTCTTGTATTAAGGGGGCTAGTTCTGCTTCCGGCCGCCCTCGCAACGTGCAAGTGTGCAATGGGCGATGGGCCCAGACCCCTGCGCCATAGGATTTAGACCGGCGTGCTGACCTCTCTGTTGTGCCTAGGTAGGGCTGCGACGTGTTGATCTTCCAAGGCCGGGCATGACCCAGGAAAGTGTGTCCGACCAAATGGGATCGAGCGTGTTGGGTTATGTGGTGCACCCCTGCAGGGAAGTTAATCTATTCGAATAGCCGTGATCTTCGGTAACAGGACGACTTGGAGTTGTACCTTGACCTTATGACAACTAGAACCAGATACTTAATAAAACACACCCTTCCAAGTGCCAGATACAACCGGTGATCGCTCTCTCACAGGGCGACGAGGGGAGGATCATCGGTTAGGTTTATGCTATGCGATGCTACTTGGTGAGCTTACCATCTACTCTCTTCTCCATGCTGCAAGATGGAGGTGGACAGAAGCGTAGTCCTCGACCGGATTAGCTATCCCCTCTTATTTCGGCTTTCTGCAGTTCAGTCCACATATGATACCCTTATTCCATTTGATACCAATGCATACATATGTAGTGTAGCTCCTTGCTTGCGAGTACTTTGGATGAGTACTCACGGTTGCTTTGCTCCTCCTTTTCCCCCTTTCTGTACCCAGTTGTTGCGACCATATGATGGAGTCCAGGAGCCAGAGGATCCCGAGGATGATTCTACGTGGAGTTCGACTTCAAGGAGTAGTTAGGAGGTCCCAGGCAGGAGGCCTCGCCTTTTCGACCGTTCCTACTTTTGTGCTAGCCTTCTTAAGACAAACTTGTTTAACTTATGTCTGTTCTCAGATATTGTTGCTTCCGCCGACTCTTGTGCCTTCGAGCATTTGTATTTGAGCCTTCGAGGCCCCTGGCTTGTAATATAAAGCTTGTATTATTTTAATTTGTGTCTAGAGTTGTGTTGTGATATCTTCCCGTGAGTTCCTGATCTTGGTCGTACACATTTGTGTGCATGATTAGTGTACGGTCAAATTGGGGGTGTCACAAGTTGCTATTAGAGCCGACTACCTGTAGGAATCCCCTTTCCACACTCCTTGGCCAAAGTCGAGTCTAGACATTGCAAAACTTTTACTAACATGGTTGTGTGTCTTACGGGCCCACGTCGCCATTTGGGTGGTATTAGGATCTTTTATTCCCCGACCTATACTCTAGGACTCTGACCTCTCTTCTATTCGGGTTTAAATGAATTTACTAACTCTAACTCTAGGTTCTCGTAACTACTTCTCCCGGAAAGCCCCTTATCACAGGTGATCGTCTACTGCACCAGAAGATTTTGAAGATACTCTTCGATCATTCCCGAGACCCTTGTGCCCTTTGCCTTTTCAATTCCCTATTACTGATATATCCATATGGATAACGACATACACTTGTTGTTCATACAATTACTCTGAATTTCACCTGTTACTACAAGATGCATCGAATTGCTCTCCGACTCTTAAGAATCCCTTGTACCACTGCCTTGTAGTTCCTTGCCGCAGAAATACCCATATGGATAATTCCTCACACTTATCGAGTATCCACTCATTCCCAGTTGTTCTTGTATTCCGCAAAAGACTTTGAAATACTATTTGATCTTTCAAAATTCCTCAACAGCCTGTTGTTCTAGGAATTCTTGCATACTTGCATTTCGGTTAATTCCAGTGGTCTAGCAATTTACCTTAGAAACCTTTGTGGTTGTCATTCTGATCCTTTTGATTCAACATGTGTGTGAATGCACACATTCATCAATTGTTCCCTGGAATTTATCCTTCCGATTCAGACGTCATTATGGACATGAGCTGGATCTCGACCAATCAAATTGCCATCGATTGTACCCCTAAGGCTATTCAACTTATCCATCCCTAATCAGAGCATTGCTTCTGATCCCTTGTCTTGGAGTTCATAATTCTTTTGTGTTTGAGCTTTGAGTTAGTCAGTTGTTTCTATAATCTGATGGACTTGCATTCCTTCTTCCTTTGATAGAGTACCGATACTCACATCAGCTCCGTTGTAGACCACCAGACCTCTTGTTGGGTTATTATCTGACAGTATCCTTCATATTTAAATAACCTTGTGAGCCTTTCCACGGGTATATAAAGCCTTTGGTAAATTATATCCTCTGCTTTCTCAGCCAGGCTCTGTTTTCGAGCTGGTGGTATTTACTATTGAAGCTTGTGGTATATGTTTCCATGATACCCTAACGGGTTGATCCTATGCTTTACCCAAACCGTATGAACCCGAAAGTTTTTGCGAGTCATACTCTTATGTTGCTTCGTCAAATAAAAAAATTCAACACTACAACTTTTTCGAAAATGAGAAGTGAATGAATGGTTATGCATTGCATAAGTGGGAGTTGACCTTGAACCTTTGTGTTCATGCCCACGTACACGATGTGGAACTTATCATGAAAGCTTCTTGTAAGAATATTTAATCATTTGAATAATTCTTCCCGTGTCTTTGAATTGGATCCCTTGCAACTATGGTTTCGGCCATATTGATATTCCTTGATTCCTTTTCTCGGTCAAGTTAAAGTACTTGTATTTTGCAGATCAATTCACTTGTCAACCATCTATTTTGCTCTACCACCGAGTGTTACCCTTTAGTATCTTGATAAAAACATCGAACCATGTTCCTTATTATGATCCTTCATCGAGTATTATTCCTCACCAATTCCAATGTTTCCTGGTTCCGAGTTGTTAGTCACTCGAGGACACCGATAACTAAATCGGGTCCGCACCACGATTAAACAACTCTTAGTAATCTCCTTTACTCACGAGTTTGTACTCGAGCATGTCAATCCTAGCCTGATCGGCTATCACCTTGTGCTAAATTTTAAACTGTGCCACCTGGTCCTTATTCCCAAAGTATAGCTTTCGACGATGAGCTAAGCTTACTTCAATCTTCCTTGTCATATCATCTCGCCTTGAATAGCAAGCTTGATTTCGAGTTTGTGTCGTACCCGTGGTTCCAATAACCTTGCGCTTCATCATTCCTTTGACTTGATGTCATCGCCAATTGATTAAATCTTCATGAAATCTCTCGACACATGTGTCGTGATCATCATCAGCATTCTGAGGCCTTCCAAGATATCTATTGAATTGTTGATGAGAAATACCATCATTTGCCCTTGATGATTTGTGTTATCATCGATCACTTTATTGCCTTCCGTTCAACACAAACTTGTCCGTGTTTTGTGTTATACTTTGAGTTCCTTGCTATCCAGCAATTATTCTTCTTTACCTTGGAGTATTACCATCTTTTATGTCAAGAATGTCTTGAGAATTACACCACCTCTTGAGAATTCTTGATACAAGTAATACTTATCACCATCACCATTCCTTATTGGTCCTCGTGTTGTTCCTAACCGGAATACCGACAAATGAACTATGATGTGTGAATTCAAAACTTCTAGCAACCCTATTGCTTTTAACCAATGTTTAAGTGTGTATGTTTTCCTTGAGCATATCTCATTATATCATTTGATCTGACAAATGTTATCTCCTTGTTCACATAATTGTGGAAATCCATCCTTCGAAATTCTCGATGAATTGTTGCTGAGTCCAAGAGCCAACTCCTCATCCTCTCTTTGGTTTACTACTGAACTCTTGTTTTGGAACTCGCTTCCCTAGTTCAATTCCCGAGAATCTTACTATGACATCTCGTCAATTTGTGTTGCACCTTTTCTTCTCAGGCATCCTGAGTCTGAGGTATCCTGACACCAATCAGATCTGAATCTCGGTCAAATGTGATGGTTGGAACATATTTCCAAGAGTTATAGCATTGGTCTTTAGGTGACCCGGTAAGGTGATGTCGTGCCTAGCACACCTGGGCCTTTTCAGTAGGGTTATCCATTTTTCCACGAGGAAAATGTAAGACTTATTCTACATGTTATTCCTGATGGATCCTTTG
Organism: Triticum aestivum; assembly: GCF_018294505.1. Lineage (NCBI taxonomy): Eukaryota > Viridiplantae > Streptophyta > Magnoliopsida > Poales > Poaceae > Triticum > Triticum aestivum. The sequence goes on from NC_057806.1 coordinate 60,887,237, forward strand.
TGTTTCCAAAGTCTGATCTTCACTTGTTGGCAATGTCAATGCTATCTCGAAGCATGTCGGTGGTACTCTGATTTTCAACAAGAACATTTGAAGCCCAATGCTAAATGTTTCTTGCTCAATTATCCAAACACCGTTGCATGGGTAATGTCATGATATTGCTCTCCCCTTTCCTAAAGGGTTTGCTATGTTATATCTTGTCATGGAAATCATGCTTTGCTTGTCCTTGGGAAGGATATATCCTTGAAATATGTGTTTAAACACATTTTCCTTTCCATTGTTCTGTTTAAATATGATAATCCTATTTTCCTTTCCATTGGATGGTTTAATGTTTCTTGTGATCTATATGACCTAGGTAGTAATATTCTCCTGCTTATATAAACACCTCGGTGTACAACTCTATCAGTAAGACCCTGTTACTATTGTTGATGACATTCCGGTAACCACCGATGGACGAGAACTTTACCTGTTGGTCCGCCTCGTTCAACGAGCAGGAAGATGGTTCTCTTCGTCCCTCGCCCTTGGTACTGATTTTGTTGCCAACATAACTGATAGGCTATCTCTGACATACCTTGGTTACATGATTGTGCAAGATGTCACCGCCTTCCTACTTTAACCCACATGGTGGGCCCATAACCCACAAGTTCCACAGGATCGAAACCTGACTCTCCTGTACACCCCTATTGCCAAAGTTATTCCTTGCGCTTGACTTTGTATGTAATTCACGAGCCACCTTCCGTGTGATCATCAATTCTGGTATTAAACACAATACCTATACCCGTTGCCTTCTTTCAGGCAATGACGATTGTCTATCCGCTTCTAACTTCTCATGGTACCTTCTTACTTTACTCTCGATATATTCTTAAGTATCGACTCGAGAATTACTTTCTACCACATTCCCAGAGTTATCTGCCAGATAGTCAACCTTGTAAGGTTCGTTCTTCCGAAGTTACCCCTTGTCCTTTCGTAAGTATGGTGAAATTTCCGAAGAAAGGATGATGACTTCATCATGATGGCCTGGAGCTGAGAAATGAAGGCATCAACGAGAGGGATCAACTTCTTCGAGAAGACAACCAAGAACTAGAAGATCCGTTAGAATTTCGCAACCAAATCCCTTCCTCCTTAGTACCCCTCTTAAATCTCAGGACGAGATTTCTTATAGTGGAGGAGAATTGTGATGCCCGGATAGTTAAGCTACAGTAACCCTCTGCTAATTATGCCACGTCACCTCGATTACTGTAGATGAACTCACGTTGATTCAAAACCTATTCTAATTCAATTTCAAAACCAAGGCAAACAGCAAAAGTTTTCAAACTTTGAAACTAAAATGCTCTAAGCATGTCAAATAAATCATAAGTAATTATGGTGGTGAAACCACACTTTTATAAAAGTGTTTAAATGCACTATAGTTAATAAAATAGTAGCAAAACTATTATTTAAATATTGAACAATTACAAAACTATTTTTAGTTTGGGTAGAAAAATAATGTGGCAGTGGCATAGTTGGTGACATCCATTTACGTATCACTTTGGCATGTAATGGAACTATTATAAATAGGAACTGAAAGGAAAAGAAATAAGACAAGGAAAATAAAAGTAAAAAGAAAAACAAAACAAAACAAAGGAAGCCAACAAAAAAAGAAGAGGACCCCCTGGCCTCTGGACCACTAGGCCCAGCCCGCCTGGGTTTTCCCCTTCCTCCTACTACAGGGGAAGAGAGGGGGCGTGGCGGCCATCCATGCTATCGGTGGCGCCGTGCCGGCCATCCCGTGGCTCTGCGGTTGGATAAGGGCCCAACGTCGACGCCCCTGTCTTCCCCGAAAACCCTAGCCCCCTCAGTTTTCTTCCTCCTCGTGTCGCTCCTCTATTCCCTTCGCAGAGCCGAACCGCCGTCGCCATGGCCCTGTCGTAGCAATGCCCGTCGTCCTCCCCACGCCGCGAGGAGCTGTGCAGGAGGCCCTCCTCTTCATCATCAACCTCGGTCGTGGAGATCTCAAGCAGGGATGCATCAAGGCGACGCAACCGTTCACTTCTTCAACCTGTACTCCGTCGAACGCCGTCGTCAGTTTCGTTGCCATCAAGCCTTCCCCGGCCTCACCTCGACTCCGTTAGTTGCGCTGTGAGCTCCTCTCCCAAATTCCGCTCTGCCCTGTGTCCTTTTCCTCGCTGTAGCGTCACACCCGCGTGCTTCCGCCACCGGGACCAGAGCTCTGCTTTCCGCACGTACTCGCCGCGACCTCCTGCCCAATCCGGCCGTTCCCGCGAGCACTTGGCCACAGCCTAGTCGTGCCTTGTCCACTGCCCGGGGCTCCGCCCGCCAGCGCCTTGCCGCGACCAGGCGCACCACCGCGCCGGCTCTGCTAAAGCCGCCACTGTAGCTAGCCCCGTCCGCGGGTGCATTCGCCCATGCCCACGACCACGCGCCATTCGCTCCTGCTCGCTCCGCCCTGACCTCGGCACAACCACCGCCACTGCCGCGACTACCGCCTCTGCCGGTCCGCGCACTGCCTCTGCTTGGCTGTCGTTCCTGCTCAAGCTCGCCGCACCCCTCATTCCCCCGCCGCGCCCACGCGTCGGGCGCGTCCTGCTCGCGGCCCGGTCCTTGCCCGCCTACTGCAGTCCGCTTGGCCCCGCATGCCACTCTCCCCGGCGGCGCCCACTGCTTGCCTCGCGGCGCTTCCCCCGCAACACCCCTTCGCGCTGCCTGGCTCACGGCCGCCCTGCTCCCCATCTCCCGCGCGCCTCTGGCGCAATCTCACGCACGCGCTCGCCTGGGGCATGCGCCGCTCGCCCCTGCCGCTGCCGCCGGCCGCCACCAGCTCGCTCCAGCCGCCACCGCCGGTCGCGCTCGCGCTGGCCCTCCGCCCGGCCGCGGCCTTGGCCTCTGCCGCGCTCGCGCATGCACGCCCGCCTCCCCCTGGTCTTCTCTGTCCTGCTAGATCGGGCCGGCCCTTTTCTAATTGGGGTTAGATTAGGCCTAACCCCCCTAATATTGATAATCCCACCCTATTAAAAATATTAGAAGTAGCAAAAAAAGGAAAAAGAAAAGCCCTAGACAATGACAGGTGGGACCCCCGGAACCACGTTGACCAGTCAACGGGTCAACGTTGACGGCTGACTAGGCAGTCAACGGGGCCCACTGTCAGCCCCTGGTACAGTGTTGGGTGCAATGGACCGGGTGCACCTAGCCTTTTTCTTTTATTTTATTCGAAAATAAATAAATTCCAGAAATTCTAAAAATGATTTAAAACTTTAGAAAATCACATAAAATAAACCGTAGCTCAGATGAAAATACTTTATACATGAAAGTTGCTCAGAACGATGAGACGAACCCGGATACGCAGCCTGTTCGTCCGCCACGCATCCCTAGTATAGTGAACATGCAACTTTCCCCCTCCGGTTCATCTGTCCGAAAACCCGAAACACCAGTAATCCTTTTCCGGATGTTTCCCCCTTTTTTCGGTATCACCTAGTACTGTGTTAGGGCACACCTAGCACCGCGTATTGCTATGTTATGCCTTGTGTTGTTTTGATTGCTATGTTATTTATTGTGTTCCCCCTTTGTTACTTCTTTCCGGTAGACCCCGAGACTGCTGGCGACCCACAGTTCGACTACGGTGTTGACGACCCCTCTCTCTTGCCAGAGCAACCAGGCAAGCCCCCCTTTGATCACCAGATATCACCTACTCTCCTCTATAATGCTTGCATTAGAGTAGTATAGCATGTTACTGCTTTCCGTTAATCCTATTCTGATGCATAGCCTATCATTGTTGCTACAACTATTGATACCTTACCTGCAATCCTAAATGCTTAGTATAGGATGCTAGATTATCATCAGTGGCCCTACACTCTTGTCTGTCTGCCATGCTATACTACTGGGCCGTGATCACTTCGGGAGGTGATCAGGGGCATATGCTATATACTTTATACTGTTACATTACTTATGATACTGTTTGGAGTTGGGGGCTGAAGAGGCAGGTGGCTCCATCCAGGTAGTGGTGGGCCTAGGTTCCCGACGGCCCCCGACTGTTACTTTGTGGCGGAGCGACATGGCAGGTTGAGACGACCTAGGAGAGAGGTGGGCCTGGCCCTGGTCGGCGTTCGCGGATACTTAACACGTTTAACGAGATCTTGGTATTTGATCTAAGTCTGGCTATTGGCCTATACGCACTAACCATCTACGCGGGGACAGTTATGGGCACTCGACGTCGTGGTATCAGCCGAAGGCTTCGTGACGTCAGCGACTGAGCGGCGCGCGCCGGTTTGGAACGTAAGCCTGCTCTTGTATTAAGGGGGCTAGTTCTGCTTCCGGCCGCCCTCGCAACATGCAGGTGTGCAATGGGCGATGGGCCCAGACCCCTGCGCCATAGGATTTAGACCGGCGTGCTGACCTCTCTGTTGCGCCTAGGTAGGGCTGCGACGTGTTGATCTTCCGAGGCCGGGCATGACCCAGGAAAGTGTGTCCGGCCAAATGGGATCGAGCGTGTTGGGTTATGTGGTGCACCCCTGCAGGGAAGTTAATCTATTCGAATAGCCGTGATCTTCGGTAACAGGACGACTTGGAGTTGTACCTTGACCTTATGACAACTAGAACCGGATACTTAATAAAACACACCCTTCCAAGTGCCAGATACAACCGGTGATCGCTCTCTCACAGGGCGACGAGGGGAGGATCATCAGTTAGGTTTATGCTATGCGATGGTACTTGGTGAGCTTACCATCTACTCTCTTCTCCATGCTGCAAGATGGAGGTGGCCAGAAGCGTAGTCCTCGACAGGATTAGCTATCCCCTCTTATTTCGGCTTTCTACAGTTCAGTCCACATATAATACCCTTATTCCATTTGATACCAATGCATACATATGTAGTGTAGCTCCTTGCTTGCGAGTACTTTGGATGAGTACTCACGGTTGCTTTGCTCCTCCTTTTCCCCCTTTTTGTACCCGGTTGTTGCGACCAGATGATGGAGTCCAGGAGCCAGAGGATCCCGAGGATGATTCTACGTGGAGTTCGACTTCGAGGAGTAGTTAGGAGGTCCCAGGTAGGAGGCCTCGCCTTTTCGATCGTTCCTACTTTTGTGCTAGCCTTCTTAAGGCAAACTTGTTTAACTTATGTCTGTACTCAGATATTGTTGCTTCCGCTGACTCTTGTGCCTTCGAGCATTTGTATTCGAGCCTTCGAGACCCCTGGTTTGTAATATAAAGCTTGTATTATTTTAATTTGTGTCTAGAGTTGTGTTGTGATATCTTCCCGTGAGTTCCTGATCTTGGTCGTACACATTTGCGTGCATGATTAGTGTACGGTCAAATCGGGGGCGTCACAAACGCAAACAAAGCAAAATTATGTCACAAGACGCTCAGTAAAACTCGTAACATGTGGTGAATAAAAATATAGCTTCATGTGATATACCGATAGATTGTACACGAAAGAGGGGATGCCATTCGGGGCATCCCAAGCTTAGACGATTGGGTCTTCCTTGAATATTACCTTGGGGTGCCTTGGGCATCCCCAAGCTTAGTGTCTTGCCACTCCTTATTCCTTCATCCATCATGATCTCACCCAAAACTTGAAAACTCCAGCACACAAAACTCAACAAAAACCTCATGAGATCCATTAGTATAACAGACAAATCATAAACTTTATGTATTATTATAAACACATTCATAATTTATTATTCTTTCATAATATCTATTGTATTCTAACTTCTTTGTGACTTATACCCCCCGATATAATCCATAGCATCATTAAAACAAGCACACTATGCAATAAAATGGAATCTGTCTAAAACAGAACAGTCTGTAATGATCTAAATAAAAATCATACTTATGTAACTCCAAAATTCATAAAAATTAGGACAACATGGGAAATTTGTATATCAATCATGTGTAAAAAAATTATATGAAAAGCACGCTCGTGAATTATAGTAATTCCTGAACTCAGAGCAAAAGTTTATGTTCTTTTTCATAGAATCAAGTCAACTATCATCCAAATCATCCCAAAGGCTTTAATTTCACAAACACTAACTAAAATATTAAAACGCAATCATTACAGTAGCAATAATCATGTCAACAAACAAGAACAGAAAATAAAAGAAAAAAAATTAAGATAACTATTGGGTTGCCCCCAACAAGCGCTATTGTTTTACACCCTAGCTAGGCGTAATGCATAGTATCAAGTATTATCCTCCTCCTTCATCTCCCTTACACCTTTATACATAATAGCATCATAAGCACATCTTATTAATTCTCTTCTTTCCGGAGTAGATTTTCTATTAGGAGAACTCAAGTAATGGAACGGACTATCCTTCATACCTTTTATATCTTCTAAGTTCAATTTTTGAGTAGTGTGGTCATCAAGGGACCTTTCATAAATGACCGTGAATTCATTGTCTATAAGAATTTTAGCATTATCAAAGCAATTTTCATCAAACCCATTTTTGTTACCCTTAACAATCCAAGAATATTGATGGTTGATACTATTAAATAGATGTTGGATTAAGTGTAGGTTTGGAACTTCTTTTGTAGCATTTTCCTCAAAAGCATGATGATACCTAGATATATATCTCCGCATGAAATATCTATTATAAAGAATTTCATCTATCATTAGGCACTCATAATTCATATCAAAATGATCAAAGATTTCTTTTGCTTCCCGAACTATGTAATCAAATTTATTCATAAGGATAAACGTAGCAATTTTTTAGCTCTAGGGTCTTTTAAAACAGGTAATTCAAAGAACAATATTTGCAAAGTTGGATGAGCATGCATAAATCTTCTCTCAAGTTTGATAATAAGAGCGGAAATAGCCTGAGCATAACTATTAATTCTTTTAAGAATAGGGCATCCTTGGTTACCAAGGCTTCCATATAAGTGAAAAATTCTTGAATAGCACTTTTTCTGATAATATTACCACTTACCGTCACAAAAGTTTTAGTATCTAAATTCATGGGAGATTCATTGTTATGAGGCTTACAATCCTCACTATCACCTTTAGCAATCACAAAATCAGACATGATAGCAACTTCAAGCAAAGCAAGAAAACAAAATATTTTTGTGTTTTTTGATTTTTAGAGAAGTAGGGGAGATTAAAAGAGAGGAAAATAAAAAGTAGAGCGAGTAGATGACAGTTTAAATGAAGGTACCTGTAGTGATTTGATGATGTCTTCCCGGCAACAGCGCCAGAATTTGTTTTTTTACTTGTGAGCTGCGTTGGGATTTTCCCCGAAGAGGAAGGGTGAAGCAGTATAGTAGCTGATAAGTATTTCCCTCAGTGAGGACCAAGGTTATCGAACCAATAGGAGAACCACACAAATCATATTGAACAGTACTTGCGTACAAAAGTGCAAATAGTTGCACCCAACGCGGGCAAGAGGGTTGTCAATCCCCTTGAACATGTTACTTGCAAGGATTAGATCTGATAGTGGTAGATAGACAAAAAGAATAGTAAATAAAATACAACAAGGTATTTTTGGTTTTAGTAATACGATCAAGATAGACCTGGATGCATAGTAGAGGCTTCTCTCTAGAAACAATAGCATACGGTGAACAGACAAATTACTGTTGGGAAACTACTAGAAAAGCACAAAGTTGTGATGTTATTCATGGCAATGATCATGTATATAGGCATCACGTCCATGACAAGTAGATCGAAATGATTCTGCATCTACTACTACTACTCCACTTCGAGAGCGCTTCTATGATTGCCTCTCAACGTATTAAGATCATTACAAACAGAATAATGCATGACATGATTTAGACAAAGTAAACTCAATCATATGAATAAACTCCATCGTTTTACCCTTAATGGCAACAATACAATACATGCCTCGCTACCTCGTCTTCTGTCACGAGGGAGGACACTGCAAGATTGAACCCATCACAAAGCAGCTCTCCCGCTGAAGATAAATCAATCTACTTGGCCAAACCGAACAGATAGATTGAGGAGAAATACAAATCTATAATAACCATGCATAATAAAGTTCAGAAAAGACTCAATTACTTTCAATGAATAATCTGATCATAAACCCACAATTCATCGGATCCCAACAAACACACCGCAAAAGAAGATTACATCGGATAGAACTCCAAGAAGATCAAGGAGAACATTGTATTGAATATCAAAGAGAGAGAAGAAGCCATCTACCTACTAGCTATGGACCCGTAGGTGTGTTGTGAACTACTCACACATCATAGGTAGGGAAGCAAGGTTAATGTAGAAGCCATCCGTGATTGATTCCCCCTCCGGCAAAGTACCGAAAAAGACCTCCAGATGGGATCACGGAAGAACAGAAGCTTGCGGCGGCGGAAAAATTGTTTCAAGTGGCTCTCTGTTGGTTCGGGACTATTTGGCAATTTATAGAGGTGGAATTAGGTCCAATGGAGCTGTGCGGGACCAACACGTTCAGCGAGTGCCCCCCTGCGGTTGGCCGGGAGATCTCGTCGCTCTCCGGTAGATCTCATGGCCTCCTCCCGAACGTAGTGCCCCTTCTGGTCCAGAAAATATTACCGTAAAGTTTCATCGTGTTTGGACTTAATTTGGTATTGATTTTCTGAATAGCCAAAAATAAGCAAAAAATAGCAACTGGCACTGGACACTGAGTTAATAGGTTAGTCCCAAAAAATGATATAAAATGCATATAAAGTATCCAAGATTCATAATATAATAGCATGAAACAATCAAATATTATAGATACATTGGAGACGTATCAGGCGCCATCGTGCTGTAAGTGGGTGCTAGGATGTCCATCGATGATGCCGTGACGAGTGGTGTGACGGTATCGTGGGGTTGTTGCGAGTAGGTGCTGTGATAGCCATACTGTGCCGCAAGTCAGAATTTTTCCCAAAGACGAGGTGGTTGTTTTCTGGCTAGCTATAGCAGGATGGTGCCTAGTGCCCGACATAAAACAGAGTTTATTTTGTTCTCCTCGATTCTTCCCCTCCCAGATCCAGACACGTAGCGACGCGTGGAGTGGTTGTGAGTCTATGGGTCATTTCTACACTATCAGAACCAAAGCAGCTACCCGTGTCATTATGAGTGAGCCAGATAGCGGCCCTATTAGCATGGGAAGCTACCACGAGGGCATTGGGTGCACTGACAGTGCACAAATGCTATAGATCGCTTAAAGCAACTACTGCTAACCGTAACACTCGTTAGTGGTTGTCTCAAACATTGTAGGAAACAGGTTGGGGCAGGTTTTGAAACCTTCTTGCTGGTTTTAGGAAGGTTTCATCAATTTCTTTGTTTGTTCCATCGTTTCTTGTGGGTTGGCCTGTTAGTGGTTGTCGCAAACATTGTGGGAAATAGGTTGGGACAGGTTTTGGAACCTTCTTGTGGTCAGTTTCATCGGTTTGGGGGAAGGTTTTATCATTTTGTTTGTTTGTTCATCGTTTCTTATGGGTCGGCTTGTTAGCGGTTCTCGCAAACATTATGGGTAACAGGTTGGGAGCAGGTTTTGGAACCTTTCTTGCGGGTCAGCTTGTTAGTGGTTGTCACAAACATTTTGGGAAACGGGTTGGGGCAGGTTTTGACACCTTCTTGTTGGTTTTAGGAAGGTTTCATCGGTTTTTTATTTGTTCCATTGGTTTTCGTTTATTCTCTGTTTTCTACCAGTTTTCTGGTTCTCTCTTGTTTATTTTTTATTTTTTCTATTGGTATTTTCTGTTTGCATTTCCTTTTTTCTTGACTTTTCCTTTTTTGAAATTGGTGAATAATTTATAAATTTGTGAATGATATTCCAATTCATGAATTTTTTTCAAATTTCTAAACATTTTTTTCAAATTGATGAACATTGTTTCAGTTTCATGAACACTTTTTAAATTCGTGAATAGTTTCTCAAATTCGTTAACATTTTAAAGTCATGAACATTTTAAAATTCGTGAACATTTATCTTCTTGATATTTTAAAATTTTGTAATCGTTTCATAGACCCGTAAGATTTTTAAACTCATGAATATTTTCAAATTTGTGAACATTTTTCAAATTAACAAACAATTTTTGAATTCATGAACCTTTTTAGACTTCACAAACATTTTTTGAATCTGTGAACATCTTTGTGAATTCATAAACTTTTTTTGAGTTCATGAATAGTATTTTAAATTCGTTAACATTTATCTGAATTCATGAACTTCTTTTGACTTTGCAATTTTTTTTGAAATTGTGAATATTTTTAATTCATAAATATTTTTTGAATTCATGAATCATTTCGGAATTCCCGAACATTTTTTGAGTATGTATTTTTTATTCAGTTCACAAACATTTTTTTGAATTGGCTGACATCTTTCATAAATACTTGAACATTCTTTTTCATCCGTGAGTTTTTTCAACTTAAAATTAAACAGACCAAAATAATAAATCATCGCGTCGAGATGGCTCCCCCTGGCGATTCCACCGGCAACCCATGGTGATCTCACCTCGACGTACATTTTCCGGTCATGGCTGCCCCATTGGATTTCTCCCCGGGGGCGGCCATTGCCTCCAAGGTCAGAGCATCTTTCTCCAGTCCCGTTCATTGCTCCACCACATCCCATGCCTTCCTTCTTGTGGTCTCTTTTAGCTGATCTCGCTTTCTCCTTGATCATAATCACGTTGGCAATGCATTAAGTGATTGTCTAGGTGGCGATCCTTTAGGATTTCATGTGATCCATCCGCGTGGCAATGTGTTCCAATTCTCTATTGCATCTAAAGCCCTGGTTTCCTCATTTACCATTTTCGTTCATATACTTGTCCACATTTTCATTGTTTTTCTTTCATCTTTAGGATTTCAGTGGTCCTTCATGGTCTCTCGAATACTCAAGATGGCTCCAAGAGGAATCACTTGAGTGGCGCACTGTTTCCCATCCTCGTCACCGTGTCGTTCTCACCGGAGCCAACACCACTCCTCACGTCGGCGGGAGTCCATCCAACCTAGCCCGACAGTCATCATTACTCAGTCTACTCCCCCAAGGCGATTACCTAGATCAGGCACCCAAAAACTATGTGGTCGTTGAGGATTCAAATGCTACTGACCAACCATCCACCAGCCTATTTTGACTCACCCAGCCCACCAGCTCATCCCTCCAAAGCCCAACATCCTGGCCCATCACCTAGGCTCTTCACCCATATACCGACCCATCTTCTGTGCACGATGCCTTGCATCGGTCCACAAGTGATTCGAATGCTCTCAAGTTCTCTTCAACACTTAGATGACCGATGACATCCTCTACCAAGATTTCACGTCTCTGATGTTTCAGTGTAGTAGGAAATCTCCTCCAAGAGGGGCGGGGGGTTAGCAATTATGCATCTCACGACAAACTTATCAGGTAACTCATCTTCCTTATGATGCATTGTATCTCATGAGCCTGGTCTAGTACAGGACGGTACTGATCAACCATCTTATAGCCATGGAACTGCTTCATCGCATACATCTCACTTCCAGCATCAGTTGCATTGAATTTACCTTTGAACAGATCCCACAAGTTCTTGGCAACCGACATATGTAGATATGTGTCAACTAACTTGTCTCCGATTACACTCAAAACGGCTCCGACAAAGACAATGGTGACCTCCTTGAATGCCTTCTCCTATTAGGAGCAACCATTCCTTCAGGAGTTCCACCAACGACTTGTAACACATTCATCAACTTGAGCCACTGTCAACGCCTAAAATGAGCACCCGCAAACGGGTTCAATGTAGCAGCAAAGCATTGACTCTAAAATTGCCTACAAACATTAGGTTTTTGAATTGTTGAAAAGTAGCAATTCTCTGATTGATTTAATCCATAAATAAATCATGATGATAAAGCTAACAATATTAATCTCATACTAAGAGTTAACATGTGAGCAAGTACTACACACAAACCAGCTACATCTATCGGGAACAAACATGAGAGGGGTGAACAAAAGCATCATCTTTGATAACCTTCTTGGTGGCCTCAGAATTAGTCGGGGAGGTGAGCAGTCGTGCGTGAACGGTCAACAAGATGGGATCGCCGGAAGCAGCAGCAACGAGAGGAACGACGGTGGGTTGTGTGCGAGGAGGTGGAGCAGATGCGAACCGATCTGGGTAGCAACTAGGTTTGCCACTGCCTCCAATATGGAGCCAAGTATGAAGACGTGGGGCTGGGTCCATGTCTGATTCCACAACACGCAATCCGATGTTTTGGATCTATAGCGCGTCCGTTAATGACTCATACTTAGTCTGAGATGGGCTTGGCTTGTTCACGAGACACAACACGCGGGTAAGGCAAGGTGGGCAACCGAGGAGAAGTGTTCGGGAACCACTCATCTTCTCAAGTTTCAATAGCGTGTGAAAGAGAAACCCTTATAAAAGGGTCTCAAGTCTCAACTCTTCTCCACCCATGAAGTGGTAGTAAGCTTTCACTGCCATGTCATGACACCCCACATGGCCTTTGAAAAATTTCAGGAGTATTATTCATATGGGATTAAAGGCCATCTATAATTCAACATATCCTACTGAGAATTACAATGAGTTCAACTACAATTTTGATGAAGGTGAATTTTGCTACATATTTATTCGAATCACTTTATGGGTGATCAATCTACTCTTCTTTGCAAAAAAAAAAAGGTAAATATCAAGCCTGTGTTGTTCTAGGGACGTACTGTATGCATCAACATCCTTTGAGTACGTAATGCTTGCGTACATATGCAAACGTAGTCACATGCATCATGCATGCATGTGCGCCAGGTGTTTCCCCCGCCACGTGAAGACGAAGGCAGCTGCGTAACAAGCAAGGTCTCCTGTGCATAGTGGGACGCACACTTGTAGACAGTTAGATGCATGTCTATCCATCAGCCCCCCGGCATGCCAATTATATATAGGTCAACAGAGACCAAGATTCCCTACCTTATTTAGCATCCAATTCTACTCCCAACACACACAACAAATACATAGACGTAGCTTATAGCGTCCATCGGCGGGAGGGTCGACATCGCCGACGCTGGCCGTCCGGCGGCCGTGCTCCGGCACGTACATTTGTCCCTGTCGGCATTGGCTTGTTGGCGCCGCCTCCTCGCAGCGCCGCGTCGTCTTCCTCCCTCTCGTTGCATCTCACAATTCTCGAGAGGTTTCTCTTTTCTCTTCTTTCACAAACACACACATGCGCATATACACCAAGGAAGAACACACAGGCTTTGCCGAGACTCTCCCTTGGCACCCACAAGCACTACATTGTTTTCTCAGCCCGCACCGGCTTTCATTCACGTATTCATCTTAAATAGGCATTACAAGAGTATCTCCACTACCAACTAATCCTAAACTCACGCCACGCCTACCATGCACAACTAGTCTAGTAACTAACAAATGCATGGGCTAACTTTACGGCCATTTCTCACGGCCACTAACCAACTCCACGACTTTTTTTTTTTGAACTTACCAACTCCACGACTTGATCAATCTTGCATGCACTAACAAATTGTAGTCTAACTCAAACTACGTACACAACACACATCTACAGACTCGGCACGGCCATGAACCTATGCCCACCAGCACGCACACTCGCCACGGCGCAGTGTCCCGCACGTCTCGCACGCATTCAACGCGCCCGACAAGACCGACTACACTAGACGCCATGGCTTATTCCAAACATGGCTTACCTAGCCTAGACTGCACCCTGCAGGTAACGTATATTTGTCTATGCCTTCTGTATCCTGTTTCCAGCTGTCCAGCGTTTCGTATGGCAGCGGTAGCACTATGTATATCATTTCGAAATTGCTGTGCGTACTATTAATAGTGTGTATGACTTTGTACGACGTGATCTCACTCGTCCGTCAAGTTGATCAAATGGCTGCGGAGGACTGTCGTGCAAAATCGTACAAATTCACTGTAATTCTGACACTGGGTATTGGCAAAATCACTACTAATAGGTACTGATGATCCTGAAGCGGTGCAGGACGGACGAGATTCCCGGTACATTTGCCTCCCGGAGGGAAACGTCGAGCTTGGAACAATCGAACATGCAAAGTCCGTGTGTGAAATTTCCATCTATTATTGTATGCATTACCCTCAGCATACCTTGCCGCTCTTGTAACTAATTTTATTACCACCAAGAAAAGATAACGGGGATGGGATTTTTCCACATTAATTAATTGATTAGGTTTTTTCAGGGACCATATACAAAGAAAGAAAGAATGTTCACCACTACCGTGATAGGTTGAATATTGTTCTCAATAACTGGATGCTTTCTTGTTCACATACATGATATCGATCTTAATACTCCCTCCATTTTTATTTACTCTGCATATTAGAGTTGACTGAATTCAAACTTCGTAAAGTTTGATCAAGTTTAGTTCTTTTTACTAGATTAATTCCACCATGAAAGCTGAGGATATGATGATTCTTTCTTTTTTTGCAATATTTCTGAGCATGTATTATATGTTCACGATTGCCACCGAATCTATTTCAATGTGAGAAGTAATTTCCGGGTGATTTATGATTTCATAACGTAAACACACATGCTTGCTAGAATTAAAAATATCTTTTGGATTGGTGCGTGTGTGTATAATGCACGTGCACTTTCAAGGCAGCTAGACTGTACAAAAGAACCACAGCATTTCCGTCACACACAAAAAAAGAACCACAATATTTAGTAGAAGTTTTGTAACCTAGGTACACCTAATTAAGAAAAAAGAATTCATTTTCGTAAACTTTGCAAAAACATGTTTGTAAGTTAAAATTATGAAGAAAGAAATAAAAGACGTATATCTTGATTTGCAACTTACACATATAATTCTTTGCAAATTAATATGATCATTTGTGGCCTTGGTGAAAATGAAAGTGCTCTAATTTAAAAGTCTGAACTTTTTGCCCGCAAAAAAAAAGTTGAACTTAAACTGCAACATTCTCATTTTCATATTTATATGCACGTCGTAAATCGTATTATTTTACGGAAATTTACATGAGTAAGTTCAACTAAAAGTTTATGTCTTACTTTTGCAAGTTTAATAAAATGTATACACCCAAACCCAAGATCATTCTAGTAATTTTCCCATAGCATTCTTTTAAAAAGAGGACCGTCACATTAATTTAGACTATCATGAATACTACGTCAGGACTGATATGGGCCGTTGTGACAGCTGTTCTGGAACTTGCCATGAACATTTTAAGTTTGTTTCCTTGTTGAAGGGCAATCCTGGACACTGCATATAAAGAAAATGTCATAGGATGACGCACAGTGTCATTTCTGTTTGAATGATAGCCCACTTAGACAAGGCTTGTTTTTGTTCCACCAATCCAACATTGAAGCAACTAATAATTTTTGGGACCCCTAGAAGAAACTAGGAATTTTTGGGTAAGGTTCAGAATGACTCTCACATCGACTACTATGCATGTCCATGTACGTCGTGCCTCTATTTTAGGTTGGGAAATAACACTCTACCAAGTTCCTAATGGCTAAAATTTTGACTGCATATATCTTTAAATTAACAATTATATGTTTAAATTTTATATTAATAGTTCTATTAAAATGTCTTTCAGGCTATACAATTCTATGAAAGTTGATCAAAATTCCAGTGATATATTGTTCTTTCTTTTCTTTGATTTTTTTGCTTGGTGTACATATTTTATTTTATTTATAAAACTATATTGTAGAATGGTTTTCTTCAATCTTTGGGTCATATTTTGTTTTGTTTTGAAAACCACGTCTACTTTCAAAACAAACAACCATTGCAACCGATTGTGAAGTAGTACAAACAAACTTCACACTAGTTGATACACAAATAAGTATGGGAGGGCTCGGTGCTCTTTGAGGATAAATGAGCTGAGCCTATTGATGGACACAAGGTTGTTTGTTCCGCCGATGTCACCTACTTATTTAAAAGCAAGCATGTGTTGTGATGCACACAATACTTATATGTGCATGACAACACATGCTCACTGCAAATGAACAAACATCAATATTTCAAGTGGTACTACATATTATAGAACCACAAGGTACAGCTCGTAAAAAAGTATACATGTATACCACCACGCACTCAAGTGACATTTGTAGTTTGGAGATTGACGAGGCTTCCATATACTCCTTGGTGTCGAGGGATACACGTCATTCGTCAGAGGTAATTTCCAGCTTGCGTTAGAAACACAATGAGCAAACCCCAGGATAAATCACCTGTAGAGGATTACAACAAGATTATCAAGCCACAAAACATGATTCTCCAGTATTTACGGACAAAAGATGCACTGACATGTACCAAACAACGTTTTCCATTTTGCATATGTTCTAGAGAGAGACCCATATTTGTCTGTTTGCAATGTTGTGCATCCACACATAACATCTCTGCATACATATGCACAGATCACTGCGCCTGCTACTCCTGCCATACACATGCAATGTCGTTGTGCTAAATCGGTCCAGTCACAACACAATGTTGCTTATCCTATATAGATGCAGCCAGGACACTCTCGTGAATACAGGTATACATGTTATATATGCAGGGGCGGAGCTATGTTCAGCCCATGGCCGCAAGCCTTGGTAAAAACAAAGATGCTGGCTAGCTCCACCACCGAGTATACGGAATATGAGCGTCTATATTTGCCGTCTTACCGATTGAAAAAATGGTTTTGTATGCCATACATATTCAGCGGCGCGCGGCAAAAATGGTTTTGTATGGCATACATATTCGGCGGCGTGCGACAAAGTCTCTGGTATGTCTGAATTGGATATACCTTAAAAGATTCTGGTTGGAGCGAGCTCTCACGTCTCTTCCCTACACCTAGCTAGCCTATCATATGTGTATCATGCAAAGACAAGGATGTGAAAGAAACACAAGGAAACCACCCCAATCAAAAATCATCTATTGGATATTGATCAAACTCGATGCTGCATATAGCATGTGCAGTTGTGCAAGTACGTTGTATTGTCTAGGTTCCCCACATTAGTTAATTACTACTCCTGCTATTCCATAATATAAGCGCGTTTTTGACACTACACTAGTGTAAAAATTGCTCTTATATCATGGGAGAGAGTTAGTACATTCGTGAGTAGATAAATTTCCAGAAAACATGTGGGTTAAACTTTTTTTAACTTTGACTTGCATCATATGTAAATACTTACAGTGGAGTATTTATATATTAAGATAAATAACACTAGGTAGTTATGATAACAATTTCCAAAATATACTCTTTTTAGAACTTTTTAATATGTAACTAGCAGCGTGTACCATGCATTTGCATTTCCGGATTTGTTATCAACAGTTATATTTCTGTATTTCCTACCATATTGGTTTCGGAATATCTTTTAGGGAATATTGTGTTTGAAATGTCTCTCTATCATTTACAACTATTATTTTTTGATATACCCTTTTTTGTTACTTCAAGATGCGGTGAGCTGCGCCAGTGGCCCTTATTCATGCATGTGCCTCTGTTTGACTGTCTTGCACTCCTATCAATCTGTTTTGCTACCACTAGACCCAGACACAGTTATACACCAAGAACACATGCACGTTACTACACCCAAAAATATTTAATGTCAAAACAAGTTTAAGTTTGTATCCCACATTTGATGTTTAGGTTCAATATTTACACCTGCTAATTCATCTAACTATTTTCCATGAGCTACAGTTCTCTTTCAATCCATTGCGTAAACCTCGCTCTAGTTTCTCTCTCTACTTTTAACTCGTTCTCCATTTAAGTTTAGGTTGAGGATGTGTCTGGCATTGTTGTGGATCATTATAATATCATTTACTCAACCTACTATTGCCTTTAAGTATTTGCTTTACTCGCCCTTTCCTGTTTTTGTGGTTAATTTATTTAGACATTGTAAAATAAGCATAGCAGGACATAGTTCAACAACTGCAAACTGATTAAAGATATGCAAATCCAGTTACTAATTCATATATACTTATTTTCTGGAGCTGCAATTTTATTTTTAATTTGTTGTGCACCCCTTGTCACGATTTCTCTTGCTACTCTAAGAATATTTCCATGCACCTTGCAATGACGTGGTTAGTTACATATCTCGTTGGCATGGTGCGTTGAAAGCCCTCCTATACCACACCTAGAGATATGTAACTAACCACGTCACATTCCATGGGATCTCTTACGTATTGGAATGCTCCACCATACCTAACTCAACGGGATTTGTTTTCCTTTTTGAGAAAAAAAATAACCAAAGGTCATCTTATAGCTGAATATTATCAAGGAAAATGGTAGACAGTACAACTGAAAGACAACAACACACAAAATGACAAGCAAAAGATTACGTCAAAAATAATATTGACCATCTACTTTGATTGTGAGCTGCTCGTTGGAGTTTGAAAAATGCACTAAACTAGAAGTAAGCGAAAGGGACACCTCCCAACGTCCTCACCAGGCCAGGCTTTGATTGCCAAAAACGATATCTAGTAATCGCTGAAGGAATGTTGGTTGGGGGCATCACCCCACGCAATGCAGACTTGCAATCCTTCACCGCCAACCGAGAGGGTTTGAGAAACTAGGCCATATGAAGAGGAGGTTGAAGTTGCCGCACTAAGATCCAGTCAGCTGCTTCCCTTGACTAACACGCAGACTGTGCAAAGATCCAACAAATCTGGCAACATTTGTCCTCGGAGGCCCTTCATCAGCGTCGGATAAAATATCGTTGAGGTAGGGAGAGGCTGGAGAGATCTTATTTGGACATGACATCATCTAAGCCAGATCGTTGATGGCGGTATGGAAACAAAACCCTAAGGGAAACAAGAACTAAGAGAAACCAAAGTAGGTCCCCACTCCTCTGGCCGCCGCTGAATTGCCAAATGGAAGACAGGAGGGGAGTCAAGGCAGCGGTGCGGAGGAGACTTGGTGGTGGCTAGGGTTAGGAAAAGGGGCTGTTTTTTTAGCCCAATTGGCTTTCCATATGAACAACCTTTATTATTCTAAACCCACGAGATATGTTCTAACTAACATGTATGTGCATCCCTCATGTTAGGTTTTAAATCTCCACCTTCAAAATTAGGATCCAAAATGAACAGAGTAGATAATTTAATCTGTGTACAAGAACATGGTGACTTATTTGTCTCATTTTCTTAATAATATAGTTGATTGTTATTCCTGTAACTATCTTGGGAGCTATTACAAACTAAGAGATCATGTGGCTCAATTTTTATGTGTAAATGGTAAATAATCCCCCAAATCATAGTGCTTGATCTATCTTTTCCAGTAATCAGACAGGAGGGCTCCCAATGCATTTAGGAAGTATGCTCCCTCCATCCGAGTGAGGACTTATATTAATCTTATTTGAAGTCAATATGTTTTAAATTTGACAAAATTCATAGGAAAAATATCAACATCTACATTACCAAATCAATACATCTATCATTAAAGTTTCCACAATGTATTTGTTGTATATTGAGTATATTGATATTTCTTACATAAACCTGATCAAAATTTTAAAAAATGCCCGATATCTTTTCTTTCATTTGAAGTTTGTCCAAGCATGCAAGTGCATATTTTTAAGATGATACAATCATAATTTCGTTTCTTAGGGTTTTAGGTGATTAAGTTATTGAAATTATCCCCATGCATTATACTTTAATCATTTTTAATCACTAACATATCTTAGTGGTCATCCTTGGTGACAAATATTTAGCAAGTACGCTTTCTCTAGAAGGCAGATACTTTCTCTGTTCTAGTTTAGGTTAGGTGACGTTCACGCACTGGCGGAGCTATGTGCATCCCTGCAGGTGCCATAGTCCCCCCAACCTTGGCAAATTTAGTGAAGAATTTTTTTTACAGAGAGATTTAGATTAAAAAATAGACATGTTTTCCACTGTCTTTTCTCTTTGCCCCCCCCCCCCCCCCCCCCCAATCTTCCTGGTCTAGCTCCGCCACTGCGTCCATGCATTTTGAGATTTAAATTTGGTCATCAGTTTGATTACAGAAAAAGAGTTACACGGCACAAAAATTATATCATTGATTTTTTTATTTGGAAAAAATAATACCAATTGTATAATTTATTTTTATGACAAATGAGTTGGCTAGCAGGGGTCTAACTCGTCTTCCTCTTCTTTCTTGCTTCCAATCCTCGGTGTTTGCAGCGTGGATATTTCAAAGGACAGCTACATGCATGCACATGCACGCCCAATGATCACATCACACGTCGTCCCTGCGGCCGTCGTGTCCTTCAGAACTCTTCTCGATCTTTACCTCTGCACGCCTATATATATATAGGCGTGAACTCACTCACACTCACACGCCTTCTAGCACGATCCATAACCAACGAGATTTCTCTCGTTTGATTGTTAATTCTTAGGCCAAGCACATCGGGCATGGATATAGATATGACGGGCTCCGGCTACTCCGACCTCCACCTCCTGGACGCCACCGCCGGAGCCAGAGAAGGCGCCAGCAGCAACGATGCCGCTGACAACTTCGTCGAGATGTTCGATGGTTACCAATCCACGTACGCAATTATGCACGGAACGTGCATGGAATTTTGCATGTGTTAATGTGTACACACATCCATATATATAAGGCTCATGTATGGATCTTGCACTTCGGTACAGCGATGACCTCTTCGAGTTGGTGAGGCGAGGAGGACGGCGCAGGGCCATGGAGGTGCCGCCACCTGCAGTCTCCGACCTCCCCATGTCGCCGCCTCAAGTGCCTGAGGTGCTGCCTCAGCCGCCTTCTGAAGAAGATATGGCGGCTTGGCTCTACCCAGTTGTACGTGGCGAGGAGTTCGTCGCTGGTCATCCCCGCGGAAATGGAGGCCTTGCTGCAAGTCTAATGGCCGTGGGTGATCAGCAAGTGCAGTCCAAGGACCCAAGCAAGAGGACGACGCACAAGGTTAGCGTTGGAGCAACAAGGCAGAGGAAATTTTCCTTTTCAAAAAGTTGATGAGTGATGCTTGCTTCTCCCATGCATGGTTCATCTTTGGTATATGAAATATAGGGCGCAGCAAGCAATTCGAGGGACAGGAGGGAGACGGCAGGCGCAAGGAGGTCTAGATATTCAGAAACACACAGGCTGACAGAAAAGGTAAAGCTGTACAATGTTCTTCTTTTGTGAACTTTTTTTTCTTGAAACGGAGGCAAAAGATTTGCCTCATATATTAAATAAGGAGAGAAGAGTTTGTTACAACATACACCCAAAGTGCGGCATGACAATTATTCTCGCAATAAAAAGGACCCTAACTTCTTTGCCCCGGCGGTGATCCAAAGGTTTGCCTCGTCGACGATGGTGTTGAGTAAAGTTGGCGGAGGTGCGCTCTTATGCCGAAACACTCTTGCGTTTCTCTCATTCCAAATGACCCATGAGACAAGCATGGTGATCGAGGCCTTCACTTTTCGGTTGGTGGTGCCCACGGCGCTCATGCTCGCCCACCATGCCTTGACTGTGTCGTACGAGCTCCACGCAGACGTGTCCATGTCGTGTATGAGAAATTTCTGAATAACCAAATTCCACAGCCTCAGCGTGAAGCGGCACCTGAAGAATAGATGGGTTCCACATTCTTGCACACCCCCGCACAAGGGGCAAGGGCCACAATTTGGCCAACCTCGCTTAATCAGTCTGTCGGCGGTCCAAATTCGATCTTGCAGCGCGAGCCAAGCAAAGAACTTGACCTTCGGTGGGGCCCAAGGCTTCCAAACCATTTGGTCCATGGGGGAGAGGACCAAACCCAAAAATTGTGCCCTATAAGCAGAGGCCGCAGAGTAATGCCCAGAGTCCGAATGTTTCCATATTATGTTTTGTGAACTTTAGTGTTTTTATCTTGCCTTTATATGAATCATGCCACCGTGCATATATATATAACAGAGAAGAAGGTGCAAGGTAATTGAGAGGTTCAAGACCCTGCAGCAGCTCGTTCCAGGATGCCACAAGGTGTGATCACCACTCCAATATTACTACTTCTACGTACCATGCATAAATACATAATCTCTCCGATCAAAAACTGTGTCGTGGATCTAGTTCAGCTTTAGTTTAAATTTAAACTAAATTCATGACAATCTTTTGGATCTGAGGTAGTACCTTTTTTTCTTTTGCGAGAAACATAAATAAATATGTTCAGTCTGCATTCTGCAATTGCCTAATTGGCATGAATTGGTTTTAACCATGCTTCGCACTTTCAGCGTATATAATTCATCCAAATTTTTGAAAATTTATTATTTTGGTAGATACTAAAATAATGTCTTCCATTCAAAATATTTCAGAAATTCGGTGTACACAGAAATTTAAATCTTTTAAATTATTTTTTTGAATTTCTAAAATATTTGTTGAGATCTAAATGAAATTCAAAAGTAATTTCATTTCTTTGGCCGGGATGAAATCGGAAATTACCAAATTTCACTTTGGCTATGGTTGAAATATTTCTGAAACTGAAATTCCAAAACCATGGTTTTAACATCCCAATCGTTGTATTAGGTCCTTAACTAGACCAAAAGCCAACCTTTACCGCCTCGCCACCCTCAGCGAAAATCACTCACATTGTGCAAAAGGTTGCACATTTAGATATTTCACAGACCTTCCCCTAAAAAAGATATTCCACAGACCTAACTTAAAGATGAGAGAGAAAATTCTAGTACTCCCTCCCATCCATATTAACTACCGTTGATTTAGTACAAAGTCAGTACAAACTTTGTACAAAATCAGCGGCAATTAAGGCACATGTTTACTGCATTGCTGTAAATTTCCATAGTGAAATACCCCATCTGTCCCAAAATATAAGAACGTTTTTAACACTACACTAATGTCAAAAACGTTCTTATATTATGGGACAGAGAGAGTACGTTTTTACATGACCTACACAGAAAAAACAAAATCATGAACTTTTGTAGTGATCTTTTGTACTCCAGTTCACACCAGAACGTATTTCATCCTAATTAAAACTTTACGGGAACGTAGATGAGTGTATTTGTTTTCAGGATTTCTAAAACATAAAATTTTGAATTTTGAATTTCCCAACATTGAGAGTCCATGGAGCCCGGATTCGTTAGCGATTTCCAAAAGATTAAATATCTTCCCGTGCCTACCATGCAGTGTAACCAAGCCACGACGCTGGACCAGACGATCCAGTACATGAAGTCGCTGCAGCAGCAAGTCCAGTCAATGTCGTCCGTCGCGGGCTGCAGCATGAGACCAGCAACCGAGGCGGCGGTGTATCCCTTAGCGCCGCCGCCGCTGTGTAACATCCAGCCCACTGCCGGCGCCATTGCTCCACGTCCGCCGATGCTGCAGCCAGCTTTGTGCCGCTGCTCCTGCAGGGATGGTGATGTTTGCCGGGCGCCCGGGCCGCACATGCTCCAACTGGCGCACCATCCCGCAGTGACGCTGACGATGATGCGGCCGCCGTTTATCCATAAGCCAACTGCTCCCAATACAGGACCTGCAGCAAGGTATCCGTCGAAGGGCCTCGGTAGCATCCGTAAACACAAGGGCAGCAGCCCACGGCACAAGGACAATGTGAACTAGCTTAATTTGGCCAGTTTAAAATGGTTGTGTGCACCGTCCCATGCAGAGGTCGAAGCTTGCTCCCCTTTATAAAAAAGAAAACAAACAGAAAAAAAAAAGTTACTCCGGTCCCTCTGATCCATAATAAGTGTCGCAATTTTGAACTAAGGTTAAATTACCTTAATTTAAAAATATGACATTTATTTTGAATCCGAGGGAATAGTGTGTGTGTGTATTAACAATGGTGAAGATTGATTAACTATAGAGTTGCATTTCCTTGCAATACGATGATGAAACCATCATTCTCAATGAGAAAATTAATCTCCATCCCGCTAATCTTAAATCTTGTTTATTTATGGATACGATTGGATGGACGTTCCTGTGTATCACTGTTCACGGACGCGTCAAAACACACCCTTAGTCGCCATCAAGTACTCGTCTTTTTGCATAGCTAGCTAGCTTTGCATTGTTGTATTTGTGTGGCTGCGCGCGCCACCCCTTCTGGGCATATGTACGAGACTACAGATGCCATACCTTATCGTGCTTCCTATCGAGCCACGTAGTCATGCATGGACACACGTAACGGTATTCCATATGAGCGCGTATTTGTCGTCTTCTACCGTTTTGCTCACTGGTCATATGTGTTCAGCACATGATGGTGTACATGCCCGCATCTAACCTTTGCTAGCTGGTATGCATACATCTGACGACAAAAATATCGGAGCCATGCAAATCATGTACTTCCTCCGTTTTTAAATATTTGTCTTTTTAAATATTTCAAATGGACTACCACATACGGATGTACATAGACATATTTTAGAGTATAGATTCACTCATTTTATTTTATATGTAGTCACTTGTTGAAATACCTAGAAAGATAAAAATTTAGGAACAGAGGGAATAGTGCTCTTGTGTTCTTAGACACTAATATCTGGATTATAGCACCCCTAGAAAAACTCTGAATTATACTCCTTCCTTCCACAATGTAGTGCATATAGTTTTTCTGAGAAGTCAAACTTTACATACTTCGATCAAATTAATTTGTAGAGAAATATATATACATCTAAAATACTATATACATATCATTAGATACATCAAATTTGGTATTGCAGATACAAATAGTTTTCTCTATAAACTTGGTCAATGTTTGTAAAAGTTGACTTTCTGAAAAAAACTATACGCACTATATTATGAAACGGATAGAGCATTAATGAAAGAAAACGATCATTAAGAAAATATTCAGATGTAGAATAGTTACTTTTAATAAATAAAAACCCTGTAAAACATAGAAATAGACAGAAGCCCTCAAGGATATCTTCACGAGATGAACATGTTATCGCTCGCTTAGTCGTCATTGCATCACCAGAGGAGAGAACAAAAAAGAGATGAGCAACAGCTATGTCGTCCACATAGACTTATAGAGGCTCCTAGTTTGTCATCGCATTGATCACACACCGCGTACGACATGATCTGGGGAAGAAGACAAATCGGCGGGGGCCGTGCCCCAATCTATGACGTTGGTTGGGCTAGGGTCACCGACGAGAGCCGACGACCTAGCCCTGTGGATGAGAACAACCAGCACATAGTTAAAAATCTAATATATATTTTGCCGATAAGGAGATTAAACTAATTAGGAGATGGAGGTCACTGGTGTTCATCGCATCGGAAATTTCACGACCTTTACATCTCTTTCCAGAATGAGCTCACCGAGTGTCATTCTGGTCCTGATCTCATATGCACCTGTTATGAATAGTAAACTCTCAGAAAATAGAAAAAAATCAAATGATTCTGGATTTATTTTGCACAAGCATTGCTTAGTTTTATACCTGTGGTTAAATTTTTGTGATAAAATAGCATTCGTGGGTATGTGGGCAAATAAAAAACAGTGCCCGAAAATGGTTTCAAAAATAGTATTTTGGGGGATCAATTTTCCTCTTTTTTTTCTCAGGTCTCCGTGAGCGCCATTTCATCACAAAACTTTGCATGCATGTGAAATCGCTCATCAATGTTTATAGAAAAAGTTCAGAATTGTAGAAGTTTTTGCTATTTTTTTATAGTTTATCGTTCATCCTGGTGCATGTGCACCCGGAAGCAGAAACTATTATATGTCCGACATGATGAGGTCCTCATACACAGGGGCGGAGCTCTGTAGGGGCCAAACCGGGCCATGGCCCGCCCAGAAATTTAACAAAACAAATATACCTATGTGTCATCCTAGCCCAGCCCACGAACAGACACTGCATCGCATCCCCATCCTCTCGTCTCACGCATGCACAAGAACACACATCCCCTAATTCCCCTTCCTCTCAGCATGTAGCCGCCGTGGACAGGAGCACCGTCCACTGGAGCGCGCCGCCCGCTGTCTCGCGTACGCGGAGCAACCGCTGGAGACGCCCGCGACCCGTTGGATCTTGGCTCGCCCTCGCCGCCTCGCCCCTGCCCTGTTCCCTCGCGCCGTCGCGCGGTCGCGCCGCCCACTCGCCCAGGCGCTCACTGTCGCGACTCGCGAAGCTACCGCCGCGGCGATGGCCGCCGGGATCTTGCGGCTGTTCTCCTCCTGTCCTCCAACCCCCTGCTGCCCAGTCCCTGGCGCTGCCCCTGCCGCACCACACTTCACACACAGCACCAACCAGCAGGGCAACACGGGCAGGTAATAATCTTCCCCCAAGTTCCTAATTTGATAAGCAATAGTCTGATTTTGTTAAGTTCCATACATCCAGTGATCAGATCTACTACTGTTAATGATAACTAATAGCCCGATCTTATGCAAATTGACATAGGTAGTCATGGGCACGGAAAATCGAACTCAGAGAAGAATTGATTTGGTGTTTAAAAGGAAAAGAGATGATATAACTGATGTTGAGGATGACCATGTATTGCCCTTGCTTGAATTCGAACAGCAACAACCTGAACAACAACATAACCAAGATGGAGGAGTTCGAACAAATGAAGCTGTTGCATTCCGAGGTATTGAGTTCTTGCAGCGAGATCCTGGATTGCACCCTCAAATTTGGCAATATCCACCAGACCAGAGAGATATCGTGAGGAGAGCATATTTGATGTTAGGTCCTAATGCAACACCCGCCTAGAGAGCTATAAACCTTCTGGTGAACCAGGGCATCAACACCGCTTTCAGTATAGTTGGTGTGGTGATTTTCCGTCATGGCTAGAGTACTCGCAGGAGAAAAGTTGTGTGTATTGTCTATATTGCTTTGTCTCCAACAACAAAGAGAATACACGAGGTGGTTCTCATGTCTTCACGGTACATGGATTTGACAGTTGCAAGAGGGTTTGTGGGAAACATTGTGCATTCTTGACCCACATAGGATCTGGACCATGCTCATCACACAACAATGCAGTCACTAGTGGTCATGCCTTAATGAAACAATCTTGCCATATAGAGAATGTTATAGCTGTGAAGGACAAGGAGAAGGTGGACTCATGGTTGAACTGTACGTTGATACATATATATTACATATACATATCTACTAGCTCAATCTTGTGACCTGGGTGCTTGTAACATGCCCTTATGAGTCAGAATTTGAAAAAAAATTGTGCTCTTCTTAAGTCTGGCCCGCCCAACTTTTTCGTTTAAGCTTCGCCACTGCTCATACACACAACCAAAAATATACCTTCGTACATTCAGTCCTCTTTGTACTCTGTATTAGTCTAGCGAATGCTTGTATAGTACGAACAGAGACAAGTGGCGTGGAGAGAGCAGTAGCAGCAGCAGCAGCGAAGGAGATGAGGAAGGGATCATGAGAAAAGTCAGAGGTGCATGGGATACCGACTAAGTTTTTTTACCGGAGCCGGGAGCTACCGATGGAGAATCTGCCGTTCAATTGTTTTCTCTGAGATTCGTGCCAGCTTTTTGTGTATAGAGTAAAAATAATTTACTATGCAATACAAGCAGTAGACAAAGGAATACATCTGTGCATGTCAGATGCGTGGCAGCTTTAGATGTGACTTGGTGGAAAAGGACGGCGCATGGGTTCTCTCCCCCAAACAAAGTAGTTGCATTTTATTTGCTGATCATATTTTGAATGGTTAACAGCTTATGAACCAAATTTCCATTAATGAATTTTTTTTGTACATTTGAATTCAGGGTGATAAGACCTTTAAAACAAGACCGGTCTTGGATAGAATTTGGCTAGATTGAATTTTTACTGGTTCAATTAATTTCACATTACAAAAAATA
Source organism: Triticum aestivum (assembly GCF_018294505.1). NCBI lineage: Eukaryota > Viridiplantae > Streptophyta > Magnoliopsida > Poales > Poaceae > Triticum > Triticum aestivum. The sequence goes on from NC_057806.1 coordinate 60,914,784, forward strand.
GGATTTTACTCATTTCAATAAACAGAGTTTACTCATTCCAAAAAAATTATTTCACTAATTTGAAATACGGATTTCACTCATTTACAAATTGATTTTATTATTTCAAACTAATATTTCATTTATTTCAAACAACTGATTTCACTCAGTTGAAAAAACTTACTTCACTCATTTCAGAGAACACATTAGATTCACTCATTTGAAGTACTATATTCCACTCGTCTAAAAAACTTATTTCACACATCACAAAAATAAAATTTCAAACTTTGTTTCACTCGTTTCAAGAAACTAATTTCACTTATTTCAGAAAACACATTACATTCAGTCAATTGAAATACTATATTTCACTTGTTTCAAAAAGTGATTTTACTCGTTACAAAAGATAGATTCCGCTCATTTCACTAGTTTCAGAAAACACATTACACTCACAATATACATAAATAAATAAGGATTTTTCACAAAAATAATATTTCAATTAAAAAACTATTTCACTCATATAAAAAATATCATTCAAACACATATTTCTCTGCAGTAATTAAAATCTATGAAATTAGATTTTTGAACTAAGTGAGATCTATGAAAATAGCTACTTTTTGAAATGTGTGAAACATGTTATTTTTAAATCTGACTGACATAAGCAGTTTCACACAGAGTGAAATAACATGTTTCATATGTTCCATATATAGAGTGAAATAAATTTCGAACACTGAAATAAGCAGTTTCGCACAGAATATATAGTGAAATAAGTTAACTGAAATGTTGAAAATTAAATGTATTTGAAATCTATCCAAAATTGATCTTGTTCTAAAGGTCTTGACACCCGGAGATCAAATATATAAAATATTTCACATATGTAATTTTGGTTTAAAAGATATTAACGGTTGAAAATGTCAAATGAAATTTAAATGGGTACCTTTGTTATGGGGGCCAGAGGAGGAGAGTATGTCTGAGCCATGCATGCATCGTACTGACAAAAAGTGCTGACAAGAGTTGACAAAACGTTTTATACATGATGATGTTCAACAGAATACAAAGAAATACTAGTATGCATGTAGACAGCGTGCACCAATCTCCAAGAATTTAAGGATGAATTTAGCACCGATACATTCCTGCACCGGTAAAAAGAGGTTTGCGCATGAGATACCAGGTAGAGACGACAATTCGCTCCCTAAACTAACGAAGCGGCGGAGTAGCTTCCGACATGCTACGGGCCGATTGTACAAGAGAGTATAGATACCATCGATCTTTCATTTCCTCAAGTCAATACTCCCACCGTACCAAAAATATAAGACATTTTTTAGACTATATTAGCCTATAAAAACACCTTATATTTTAAAACAAAGTAGGTATTATATAGTCAGACACATACATATGTTCTATAAACATATGGATAAACATGTATCATATGTGAAAGTCCGTCTTTCGCCGGGACGATCTTGGCACGGGTGGCCTCCTCCGGCCCAGATGGGATCCGGGTTCCCCCGGCCGGGCATGGTGCTCACCGGCCGGTCTGCCATGGCAGCCGGCGTGCCATCCTTGCTGTGCCCCTCTCCTCCCGACCCCCCACTACCCTCACACCCTGCTCAGCTCCAGGTCTGCCTTCCGATGAGGCGGCCGTGGAGGCGTGGGGTTGTGCCCAGCGGCGGTTGCTTCCTGCAGTGCGCCGGTCGAGGATTTTGGTTGCGTGTGAGCTTCACCACCCACCCCGCACGGCCCCCCTCCCCCTAGCAGGGGCGGCTTCGGCCCGGTGGCAATGGACCTGCGCTCCTTCCTGCGTCCATGGTCGGCCGGCGCGGCTTCGAATCCGGCACACCATGGGGGTTGCGCTCTTTCCGACACCTTTGGCTCGTTGGCTCCTCGGCACCTCCGCACCATCACCCTGCTGGTGTCCTTGGTTGGCCGTCCACCCCGGCACATCTCTGTTCTTGGCACGCCTCAGGAGTTGCGTCCCCTTCCAGCTCCTTTGGCTCGGCTGCACTCTGTTGCTCCGTTCCCGGTGGCCTTGATCTACGCTCTTTCCATATCCTGGTTTGTCCGGGGCTCCGGCCACCGTCACATCCTTCCGTCATTCTCTTCGCTCAGCACTGCAACCTTACCCTCTTCCGGAGCTCGCACGTCCGGCGGCGCCCGGTGCCTCCTCCGGCATCGGGTGTGGCTCCCCTTCCTACAGACGCAGTTCCGGCCTATACTTGACTTTCTCTTCTCCGACTCGTGCTCTGACGGCTTGGGATTGCTCGGAATGGCCAGGGCGAAATCCAACATTCTATATATGCTGGCAACGGCGATACCTGTAGGTGTCGTTCCCTTCTTGGAGGCCTTGTCATGGCCATGATCTTTGCCCCTCTTCGAGCTTCAGGGGAACCCCTAGGTCCGGTTTTCTGGATCGGACAGCGGCGTCGGCGTCTTGGTGTCGTTCTTCTTCGTGAAGACGTTGTCTTATTTGCTCGTGGCATCCTCGGTGCTGACTTCGAACTTCGAAGATGACGGTCGTCTAGTTGTTGGTCGGATTTTTTTCTCTAGCCAGCGAGTTTAGTTGTGTTTTCTTTGCTTGAGTCGAGTTTCTCATGTCTCTCTATTTCGGGCACCATGTTCACGCCTCTTGCGTCCGTGACATGTGTTGTACCACCTTATGTACTCATTCTAACTTCTTCTATCAATGCAATGATACGTAAGTTTTGCGTATTCGCAAAAAAAACATATATCCATGTGTATTTTGCACACTCGGGCCATATATCTTATCAGGATACAAAATTTTATTTTAGAAGAGCTGACCACACATGCCATGTGGTATACTATGTGTGTACAACTTTAACTAGTACTTCCTCCATTTTTATTTACTTTGCGTATTAGCTTTGGTCAAAGTCAAACTTTGTAAACATTGACAAAGTTTATAGACAAAAATATTAACATATACAATAACAAATCAACACCATTAGATTCATTATCAAATGTACTTTGACATCATATAGATTGTTATGGTAAATATTTATATTCTTTTCTATAAACTTGATCAAACTTTAAAAAGTTTGATTTCAGTCAGCTCTAATATGTGGAGTAAATAAAAACGGAGGAAGTACTACTACTATAGAATACATGATCTTACTGCCTACTACTACTACCACTATTATTACTCAGTAATTACAATTGAAACATTCATCGCAAAAAGAAATTACAATTAAAACAAGCCGTAGTAATTAAACACGTAAGTACTACTACCTCCGTTTCAGTTTACAAGTCCTGCACGTATACCTAGGTTGTCAATTTTATCATCCTAATATAAACTATATAACACAAAAATTATACCTTTTGAAAGTAAAAACTCCAAAGTTTATGTTGGTATATTTTTTGTAATATATGACTTGTATTAGGTTGGTCAAATTGACGACCTAGAGGTACGCCCACGCCCTGTAAACTGAGAGAGAGGTAGTACCACACGACCTCACGCGCGCTGCTGCTAGCTGGCCATGCATATCGTTCAGACCATAAGATCGATCGTTTCGATTCCATTGATGGTGCACGTACGTAGGTCATTTCTGGCTTCTCCCGCTGTACACAAAATACAAAGGTGGTGGTCAGTTAAACCCGACAAGCTGTACATGCACGCGGCCGCCTCGACGCTGTCTCTGCCCGACGCGTACGTACGTGGGTGTGGGGGAGAGATCATCGCCTGTGGCTGCGGCAACTTGAAACGTAGATCACGCGTACGTGCGTTCATCTGCTTAATACCTGTGGCTCGGCACGGTGAAATCGTTTGGGACGAGATGGCGACGGCGAGGAGCAAGCGGCCGCGGCTCGCCGGCACCAAGATGACGAGCACACGGCGCCAATGGCGGCAGCGGCGTGCCGTGGTGTGGACAAGAGTACACCGCCGGGAAAACCGGGTACTGAGGGACCATCACCGGCGCCTGCCCGCCTGCAGCAGGCAGCTGCATGCACGACGGCGGCATCACCCCCAGCGGCAAGAATGGCGTCGGTATGGCGTATCCGGCGGCCGACATCATCTGCATGCATGCCAAGTGAAAGTATCTGTCAGGCTGATTACTTCACGTAGATATATAGAGAGAGATTTCGAGACTCTCATGCAATCTTTATCTTTACCTCTTTACCTCTTTACCTATATATATATATATATATATATATATATATATATATATATATATATATATATATATATATCTTCCCTACTAATAAAGCAGCGACCGCTTCTGGTCGTACGTCGCCGGCCGTTTTGCAGAAAAGTCCCCCCATTTTTTAGAAATTAACCCGCAGTACACGCTTTACTCAGTCAGAAAAATGTTTCGAATTTACAAACAGGACCCTGTGTTTTCATCTATTCAACCCGCGATCTGCAGAACGGCGGCGGCGCGACGGCTGGAGCTTGCAGCGAACGGATCCATGCACGGCAGGGGCTGGGAAGGATTCGGAGGCGGGCGGTGAGGACGGGGGTCGCCGGTGACGACGATTAAGGCCGGAGCGCGACTTCCCGGGAGAATTCATGGCATCTGGCTCCTGTCAGGAAGGAGACGGGAAGATGGAGGGAGGAAAAACTGGAGAAAGGAGGGGAGACGAGGCGGCGGCAGCGGGAGCAGTGCGGCAGCGCAGTGTAGAGTGCACTCACTGCGGTGTTATCCACGGGGGTCATGGGCATTTGCTCGCTCGGTCGACGGGAGCAGAGGAGTCCACGGACGAGCTCCTGCTCGACAGAAGGCAGCGACAGCGCAGGTGGCAAGCTCGGCGGGCAACGCGAGTCCCGATCCGGACGGGTCCGGCGAGATCCGAGGCGGTTGGATGGCTGCAGGGCCCCGGCGTAGAGGAGGCTGGCCAGCACGACGGATAGCAGAGGGCGTCAGAGCTCGATTCGGCTTGGCGCTCGGCCATGGCCGTTTCCTGGAACACATAGAGGGAGAGAGATGCGTGGGGGGTGAGGACGATCCAGGGAGGAGAAGAAAGGAAAAGAGGGAGAATGAGAGGTGCCGCAGTGGCGCGCTCCGGGCGCGGGGCTAACGAGGCGGCGGCGTGAGGCAGGGGAGGTCCTCTGCAAACTCCATGGTGCGTGGGGAGCTCCTGTAGGGAAAAGAGAGGGAGGGAAACACGGCATGAGAGAGAGCTAGGGGAGGAGACAGGAGGAAGAAAGGGGAAGGGAGAAGGGACGACCTAGCCGTGGTCTTGCCGGCGGCGGGCGCCGGTGCTCTAGAAGCTCCTCTCCTCGGGCGCTCGGGCGTGACTCCTGAGGGAATCGGGAGGGAGCGTCGAGGAAAGGAGAGCTGGCCGACGGCGATTGGGGGCTTGCAAGTGAGAGGAGAGAGGAGAGGAGAATCGAGGGAGGCAAGCGGGGTCTCGGCCACAGGTTGGAGAGAGGAGCGGCGCGAGGGGATACGTGTGGCCTGGGGCTTATCCCCTCGCGTGCGTGTTGTGGCTGGGGTTGGCGTCAAGATGCCTGGCGGCCAGGCTGGGCCTTGCCTGTTGATCCGGCTGGGCTGGGATTTTATTTTATTTTGATTCAGATGCAGCTGAAACCAGCGGCGGGCAAAGCCACACGTCGATCAGCCAACACAAATTCTGACTAATAAGCAACCAGCACTACTCTACGTCTCCATCATGTGAAATCTCTGTGAATCTTGTCGTTCGGTGTATGTGTGTGGATTTTTTTTTAGCGAACTAACTAGCTAACCACACTGCCTGGTAATATAAAAGAAAACAAAAGTTCTGCTAGCACATGCATTCACATCATCATTGCTCAATCCGTACAAACTTAGTCTGCTATCGGGCAATAAAACTAAAAACAAACTCTAAAACAGTAGATTATATAAAAAACAAAATATAATAAAGTCTAAAAGAGCCCAAGCCCCTTCCGCAGCCATGACGACACAACGCCAACCAAATCCCACCATCGCAATGGTGCAAGGCGACATAAGTCATCGTTCACGCCGTTCAAGCGACACGTCAAAGAGCACAATGCTGCCTTACAATGGTGCAAGGCGACAGAAGTCGTTGTTCACGCCGTTCAAGCGACACGTCAAAGAGCACAATGCTGCCTTCCACATGCCACTGCACCTATTGTAATGCAGGCCGCTCACGTGGATGATGTGCCAGTCGTCATACAAGCTCTCAAGCCCGTCGACGAATGCTCCTCCCGTGGCTACTCGTCACAACAGGTCGGGTAATGTAAAGGAGACGCAGTTGCTCAATGGGATGTAGACGCCGACCGATGAAATGCCTTCGATGGATGAGATGTTCAAGGCCATTCAATCCGTGACGTCAACATCCATGTGGTCCCTACCTTGATGGTGAGCCATCTACCTTGATTCACATAAATTTAACACATGCACCATCAGCTTAAAGGGTAAGCAGCAAGGACAGTCTTGAGCAATGCTTATTGGGACTCATGATAAATTTCATTCTCCCGTTGCAACGCACGGGCATGTTTGCTAGTACTAATAAAGCGGCTATCGCTTCTGGTTGTCCGTCATTAAAATTACCCTTCAAGTTGGTTAAAATTACCCACCAATGCCACCCGTAAGTGAAAAAACGAGTCGATTTTTCGGACCAAAAATCAACGCCTCTTTTGTTGTGTTATTATAGGGGCGCAACAACTAGATGACACAGGACGACTGCTAGCAGAGTGGTTGGCTGATCGCTCTTCTAGCGGTGAGACCAGGTTTCGATCCCCAACTTCCACAATTGTTATCTTTCTTTTCTCACGCATGTTCATGGGCCGGCCCATGTGCGGGGCTTCACGCCCCTGTTTTTTCTCATTTTACTTTTTTGTCTTTTCTTTTCTCATTCTGTTTTCTTTCTTCTTTAAATTAATTCTGGATTTTAATATTTTAAAAGTTTTGAGTTTTTTAAAAAATAAGTTTGATAAAAAACATAAATTATATGTGAATTCAAAAATGTTTAGAAAATCATAAAAAGTTTGTAGATTCAAAAAATGTTGGTTGTTTTGAAAAATTGTAAAAAAAATCACAATTTGTAAAAAATGGTCCAGAAATAAAATCATGTTCATCATTTTGAAAAAATGATCGTGTATTCAAAACATTCAGGAATCTGAAAAAAAATGTCCATAAAGTTTTAGAAAATGTTCACAATAATAATAATAAATATTTGTTTTTTTAGTTTTGTTCCCCAAATTAAAAAAGGTTCAAAGATTCAAAAAATGTTTGTTGAGTCAAAAAATATTAATGAATATGAAACCGGTTCATGCATTCAAAAAAATTGTGAACAATACTAATGCTCATGATTTTTTTGAGAAAAACAAAATTTTCAAAAAAAAAATGTTTGTCCATTCGAAAATCTGTTCACTGATTCAAAAGTATTTTATGTCTAGGATTTGATTAGTTTTTCGAAAGTCTTTATATGTCTTGGCGTTGGGAGTAGTTGGTGGTCAATGAGATTTGTTTTTAAAATTTTAAACGTTCCCTTGTGCAACATAGTGACAAGTGTGGCATGCACTGGCAAACTCATAGCATTGGGATTTACCACGTCGAGTGCATTGTGATCATGTGAACATCGCGACCATCATCACCTAGGGTGAGAAAAAAAATGGCAACATGGTGAACCACTATGTTAAAATAGAGTATTGTCATATATCGGGATATTGAGTCATACTTATTTGGTTAGCCATAATTTTTTTTGTCTCCCGTTGCAACGCACGGGCATATGCGGCGACATGGGTGGATTGCCACGTATACATAAAGAACGTGGGCTGGTGTGAAGAGGTTCTTGAGCCATAAATATTGGATTAGACGCATGTTCATGGGCCGGCCCATGTGCGGGGCTTCATTCCCCTGTTTTTTCTCATTTTACTTTTTTGTCTTTTCTTTTCTCATTCTGTTTTCTTTCTTCTTTAAATTAATTCCGGATTTTAATATTTTAAAAGTTTTGAGTTTTTGAAAAAATAAGTTTGATAAAAACATAAAATATATGTGAATTCAAAAATGTTTAGAAAATCATAAAAAGTTTGTAGATTCAAAAAATGTTGGTGGTTTTGCAAAATTATAAAAAAAATCACAATTTGTAAAAAATGGTCCAGAAATAAAATCATGTTCATCATTTTGAAAAAATGATCGTGTATTCAAAACATTCGGGAATCTGAAAAAAAATGTCCATAAAGTTTTAGAAAATGTTCACAATAATAATAATAAATATTTGTTTTTTTAGTTTTGTTCCCCAATTTAAAAAAAGTTCATAGATTCAAAAAATGTTTGTTGAGTCAAAAAATATTAATGAATATGAAACCGGTTCATGCATTCAAAAAAATTGTGAACAATACTAATGTTCATGATTTTTTTGAGAAAAACAAAATTTTCAAAAAAAAATGTTTGTCCATTCGAAAAACTGTTCACTGATTCAAAAGTATTTTATGTCTAGGATTTGATTAGTTTTTCGAAAGTCTATATATGTCTTGGCGTTGGGAGTAGTTGGTGGTCAATGAGATTTGTTTTTAAAATTTTAAACGTTACCTTGTGCAACATAGTGACAAGTGTGGCATGCACTGGCAAACTCATAGCATTGGGATTTACCACGTCGAGTGCATTGTGATCATGTGAACATCGCGACCATCATCACCTAGGGTGAGAAAAAAATGGCAACATGGTGAACCACTATGTTAAAATAGAGTATTGTCATATATCGGGATATTGAGTCATACTTATTTGGTTAGCCATAATTTTTTTTGTCTCCCGTTGCAACGCACGGGCATATGCGGCGACATGGGTGGATTGCCACGTATACATAAAGAACGTGGGCTGGTGTGAAGAGGTTCTTGAGCCATAAATATTGGATTAGACGCATGTTCATGGGCCGGCCCATGTGCGGGGCTTCATTCCCCTGTTTTTTCTCATTTTACTTTTTTGTCTTTTCTTTTCTCATTCTGTTTTCTTTCTTCTTTAAATTAATTCCGGATTTTAATATTTTAAAAGTTTTGAGTTTTTGAAAAAATAAGTTTGATAAAAAACATAAAATATATGTGAATTCAAAAATGTTTAGAAAATCATAAAAAGTTTGTAGATTCAAAAAATGTTGGTGGTTTTGCAAAATTACAAAAAAATCACAATTTGTAAAAAATGGTCCAGAAATAAAATCATGTTCATCATTTTGAAAAAATGATCGTGTATTCAAAACATTCGGGAATCTGAAAAAAAATGTCCATAAAGTTTTAGAAAATGTTCACAATAATAATAATAAATATTTGTTTTTTTAGTTTTGTTCCCCAATTTAAAAAAAGTTCATAGATTCAAAAAATGTTTGTTGAGTCAAAAAATATTAATGAATATGAAACCGGTTCATGCATTCAAAAAAATTGTGAACAATACTAATGTTCATGATTTTTTTGAGAAAAACAAAATTTTCAAAAAAAATGTTTGTCCATTCGAAAAACTGTTCACTGATTCAAAAATATTTTATGTCTAGGATTTGATTAGTTTTTCGAAAGTCTATATATGTCTTGGCGTTGGGAGTAGTTGGTGGTCAATGAGATTTGTTTTTAAAATTTTAAACGTTACCTTGTGCAACATAGTGACAAGTGTGGCATGCACTGGCAAACTCATAGCATTGGGATTTACCACGTCGAGTGCATTGTGATCATGTGAACATCGCGACCATCATCACCTAGGGTGAGAAAAAAAATGGCAACATGGTGAACCACTATGTTAAAATAGAGTATTGTCATATATCGGGATATTGAGTCATACTTATTTGGTTAGCCATAAATTTTTTTGTCTCCCGTTGCAACGCACGGGCATATGCGGCGAAATGGGTGGATTGCCACGTATACATAAAGAACGTGGGCTGGTGTGAAGAGGTTCTTGAGCCATAAATATTGGATTAGATGCATGTTCATGGGCCGGCCCATGTGCGGGGCTTCACTCCCCTGTTTTTTCTCATTTTACTTTTTTGTCTTTTCTTTTCTCATTCTGTTTTCTTTCTTCTTTAAATTAATTCCGGATTTTAATATTCTAAAAGTTTTGAGTTTTCAAAAAAATAAGTTTGATAAAAAACATAAAATATATATGAATTCAAAAATGTTTAGAAAATCATAAAAGGTTTGCAAATTCAAAAAATGTTGGTGGTTTTGCAAAATTATAAAAAATCACAATTTCTAAAAAATGGTCCAGAAATAAAATCATGTTCATGATTTTGAAAAAATGATCGTGTATTCAAAACATTCGGGAATCTGAAAAAAATGTCCATAAAGTTTTAGAAAATGTTCACAATAATAATAATAAATATTTGTTTTTTTAGTTTTGTTCCCCAATTTAAAAAAAGTTCATAGATTCAAAAAATGTTTGTTGAGTCAAAAAATATTAATGAATATGAAACCGGTTCATACATTCAAAAAAATTGTGAACAATACTAATGTTCATGATTTTTTTGAGAAAAACAAAATTTTCAAAAAAAAATGTTTGTCCATTCGAGAAACTGTGCACTGATTCAAAAGTATTTTATGTCTAGGATTTGATTAGTTTTTCGAAAGTCTTTATATGTCTTGGCGTTGGGAGTAGTTGGTGGTCAATGAGATTTGTTTTTAAAGTTTTAAACGTTCCCTTGTGCAACATAGTGACAAGTGTGGCATGCACTGGCAAACTCATAGCATTGGGATTTACCACGTCGAGTGCATTGTGATCATGTGAACATCACGACCATCATCACCTAGGGTGAGGAAAAAAAATGGCAACATGATGAACCACTATGTTAAAATAGAGTACTGTCATATATCGGGATATTGAGTCATACTTATTTGGTTAGCCATATTTTTTTTGTCTCCCGTTGCAACGCAAGGGCATATGCGGCGACATGGGTGGATTGCCACGTATAAAGAACGTGGGCTGGTGTGAAGAGGTTCTTGAGCCATAAATATTGGATTAGACGCATGTGAAGTGTTTTTTTCTCTCGGTGCAACGCACGGGCATTTTTCCTAGTAAACAACTAATATAAGGAGTACGTACCTGGATTTGGTGCTGGAGTGATTTCACGTACTTGATGACCTCCTCCAGCGTCGAGGCCTTGTCAGTCTGATGATAAAAAATTGTCATATGCCGGTCAAAATTACTCCTTGCATGCTCCATCTTAATGTTGATTTAGGTCAAACATAATGTAAAAAGTTGCAACCATGGCACTCTAGTAGAAATAGATACAAATACTCCCTTCGTTTATTTTTAGTCTGCATATAAAATTTGATCAAAGTCAAATTTGTAATTTTAACTAATTTTATATTAAAAAATATCAACATTCACAATATAAAATCAATATTGTCAGATGCACCATCAAATGTATTTTCATGCTATATAGTTTTAGTATTATAGATGTTCATATTTTTTGATATAAATTTGACCAAAACTTTGTGTAGTTTGACTTTGACCAAATTGTATGCATGGAGTAAAAAGAAATGGAGGGATTACTACAAATGATGAAATGATTTTGCCAAATTAGTGTGCATAAGTAGTATAGTACTACCTTGCTGCACCTGGGCGTCAGCTGCTGCAGAGTCCTCACCTTGTCGTTGATCTTGTCTCGTCGCCTCTGCGTGCATGCATGCATGCATGCAAATTAAGCCCATCATGTATATACATCAGCAATGTACGTAAGTACGCATGCATGTGTATCCGATAGCTCCATACCTGCTCGGCTGCCTTTCCGGAACAAGACCTTCTTCGGCCGCTGCTCGACCGCCCATGTCGGCAGTCGCCTGCGCCATCCGCCGCAAGGCTGGTGGTCGGCGCGTCGCCGGAGGCGATACTGCGGTGCCCACCGCCGATGCCACAGCTGCTGCTGGGCATGGTGTTACCTCCCTCAGGCTTGGTCGTCGTCGTGGCGGTCGCAGCGCTCCGAGGCTCCTGCTCGAAAACCTGGCAGAGCCACGACGCCATCTCGGCGTCGCTTGCCATCGCTTTTCCAGAAGGGCTATCGGCGGCGAAGTACGTGGGCAGAGGAGACGAAGGTGGCAGCGGCAGAGGAAGATGATCGACCATCAAAGTCTTTTCGTGGACGACGTCGACGGAGCTACCTGCGCCGCCGCCGCCGTTCCCGCGCAGCAGCAGCTCGAGCAACTCGTGGCTGCAAAGTACCGCCATGAAAACATGTACACTCCGCGCGCCCGTGAACAATGAACAAAACCGGACGGCACTCACGTGAGGTAGTAGTCGTCGAGTGCGCGCAGGTTGTCGTGGTCGTGGCCAACTCCAGGGACATCACCCTGGTACCCGGGCACCTCGCCGTCCATCAGCTCCTCCGGATCCGGTGGCAAAAAGCTTAGCCAGAGGTTGACTTGGAGATCGACGAGAGCCAGCGACTGGAGACGCCGCCAGGCCCAAGGGTGCATATATATAGCTTCACGTCATAGGTTCCTAGCACGCAGCTAGCTAGGGCACACATGCACGCACGTACGTACACGTGGCGGGACTGTGGAGCGGAAGCAGCAGGATTTTGAGCTTTTGTCGGCGCGCGGTTTGCTGCTCGACGGCGGCAGCGGTATTTCACCGCCGCGCGCGGCGGCCGCTGGCATGCGAGCATGGTGTGGTGGGCGTCGGCCGGCGGGCGCATCCGAATCGGTGGTCTGATTCGCTACGTGTTGTTTTTATATATGTCGACGGGCGCGCGAGGGCGAGGGCCTTCGTGTGTGGCGGAGACGACGGACACGCGTGCGGGCTTCTTCGGATCTGACGAGATACGCTGCAGCATGGACCTAGAGTTACCTAGGAGTGGGATCGTGCCGACGTGGACGAACGGATGGATGCGCGATGAGTTCGTGACTTAGGATCGAAGCAAAGCTGTGCATGGGTCGGTTTGTATCAGCCCAACCCACGGGCGGTATAGAAAAGGAGGCCCACGTGCGGAGGCGACGGCGTACGGCACTAGATTGCCTACAAGCCCATGTGCCCATTCAAACCCAAGAACACCGTGCCTTCTTCCAAATCACTAGTTAACGGTTTGCCTTTGTAAAGATCACTCCTCATTTTCTCAGGTGCTGGAAAACATCACATTGCATGTGCGTACTTACCGTAATCTGAGAGTTTTTCATTCTTTTTTATAGATTCATTTAATCAAAAAAAGTTATCTCTAAAATAGTGTGTCCAAATAACGACCATTTTCACCATTGAATTGTTGGCGTCAAGATCTTCGAAACTGGATCACATGTTAATAGATTTCCACCAAGGTTTTTTTTTCACAAAAAACCTCCAGAAAAGCAGGAAATTAAAAAAAAAAGCTAAAAAATAAACAGGAACCCTAAAAATCAAATACCAAAATGTAAAAAACAAAAAAACAGCATCTGAAAAAAAACATAAACTGAAGAAAGAACAAAGCCCGAAAGCACGGTTGCGATTTTCTACTTATTTTTGGAAGCACAAAATATGTTTTTTTCCTTTTTTTTCCAGAATAGCACAGGATGTGCTTTCACAAAAGCAAGGTTGTGCTTCTTGTAAAAGCACAACTGTGTTTTTCCCTTTCTGAGTAGAAGCATAGTTGTGCTTCTGACGGAAGCACATGTTATGCTTCTCAAGTAAGCAAACATGTGCTTCCAGAAGAAACAAAATCATGCTTCTTGTGAAAGCATAAATTTATTTTGGAGAAGCATATATGTGCTTCACCGACAAAAACCAAAAATTCCAAAAAACAAAAGAAGAAAAAGCATCTAAAACCTAAAAATGCTTGGATAAAAAAAAAGAAACTTGGAAGGAGCGACCAACACGTGACACGTGGGGACGGCACCATTTGGCTCACTCTCAAGTCACAAAAATGACTCTTGCGAGGCTTCCGCGATGGGTAATCGCTCATTAGCTAGTCCCTACCTTCTCAATGTTGATCCTTCATGCCACCGCCTTTAGGCATTCACTACCATGTTGCGACGACACCTTTGACATACTCACACAAACCAACTCTAGCACAACAGCCATATCGTCCCGACTCATAAAATATGACAATTTAATCTGAATGACAATCTAGCAAAGTCCTCGTATGCTTCCATATCAACATAATTTATGAAGCCCGCTTCATAAACGAGCTCCTAGCCTCCCAATATGGAGTTTCTTGGGGGGGGGGGGGGGGCGTTTGGAGCTCGCTTCATTTCCGACTGCCTGCGGGGGACAATCACTTTCTTCCTCCTCGCACCATGGCTTCCTGTCGGCGATACAGAATACAACCTCCCCCGGGGCTTGCTAAAGATGTTGGGTTTGCTTGGCTCCAGATGAAACCTAGCAAAACTTTGGTCAACGCAAATGAACGACGACGTCCTCGGGCGCTTTTGGCCTCTTGTGAAGCGTCTTCGTGGAGCTCCTTCACCTCCCTTGTCGTTTGCACCTTATTTCTTGAGGTGACAACCCAAGCTTTGTCATTGGTCGAAGCGGGTGTCAGAAACGTATCATCGCTTCCCGATGGGGTGTTGCCTTAGAGGTCCGATCTTTTGACCGACAATAGTGTGTTGTGTTGTCTTGCAAGTGCTATTGGCTAGGCAAGTGAGTGGTCTCAGGGCTAGTGTGGACATCGGAGGGGCGATTTTGTTGTTTTATGGTGCCGGGTTTGGTCAATTGGATGCCAAATTCAATGACTTGGTGGGTTCGTGGTCATGGGGTTGGTGTGGAAGCGAGAGCGTTGGCTCCGAAGATTATTGTTGAGTGTCGGATCTAGTCGTTTGTGTGGCAGTTATCAACTCGATGGGTACGCGGCCTTGGGGTCGGTGTGTCTGTGTTAACACTTTCTAAGGTGACTTTGGGTCTTGTTGTAGGGTGCCGATTTTAGTCGCTTGTGTGGCAAAGTCATCGATCTATTGGGTATGCAGTCTCAGGGCAGGTGTGTATTGAGATATACGGTTTTGGGCCAGATGCATACTAACTGAGCCAGATGAACAGTGAAGTTCAAAAAAAATCTGAAACTTTTTTTGCAACTCACATTGAGAAGTTTTTTTACATGTGTGCAAGATTTTGTGATGAAATCATATTCGTGAAAGTGTGGACAAAAAAACAAAATCAGTACTACAAAGAGACCGTTTTTGGAACATCAATTTTTTTGCAAAGCATCGCTTTTGTTTCTTCACATCTTCACGAATGTGATTCCATCACAAAAATTTGCATACGTGGAAAACTTTTCGTAATATTTATTGCAAAAAAATCATTTTATATACTTTTTGGATTTTATTATTCACCGAGCTCATTTGAGCCCGAGGTGATAAGGGCACCTTCGTTTTGGGCCACTTTTCTTTATTAATTGATCCTTTCTCTTCATCTTTTTTGTCATCTGATCCTTATAAAGTAGGGTCTAGTATATTGTCCTTGTACACGTATTTGTATATGTATATGATACGTCTTCATCGTATTTACTTTTCCAAACACTTTTGACCTTGTTTTGGACTCTAACTTGCATGATTTGAATGAAACTAATCCGGACTGGCGCTGTTTTCAGCAGAATTGCGATGATGTTATTTTTGTGCAGAATAAAAGTTTTTGGAATGACCTAAAAATCAACGGATTATTTTTGGATTATATAAAAATACTGACAAAAGAATCAAGGCCAGGGGGCCCACATCCTGTCCATGAGGGTGGGGGCGCGCCTACCCCCCTAGGCGCGCCCCCTGCCTCGTGGGCCCCCTGGTGCTCCTCCGACCTCAACTCCAACTCTATATATTCGTGTTCGGGGAGAAAAAAACCAGAGAAAAGGATTCATCGCGTTTTACGAACGGAGCCTCCGCCAAGCCCTAATCTCTCTCGGGAGGGCTGATCTGGAGTCCGTTCGGGGCTCCGGAGAGGGCAATCCGTCGCCATCGTCATTATCAACCTTCCCCCATCACCAATTTCATGATGCTCACCGCCGTGCGTGAGTAATTCCATCGTAGGATTGCTAGACGGTGATGGGTTGGATGAGATTTATCATGTAATCGAGTAAGTTTTGTTAGGGTTTGATCCCTAGTATCCACTATGTTCTGAGATTGATGTTGCTATGACTTTGCTATGCTTAATGCTTGTCACTAGGGCCCAAGTGCCATGATTTTAGATCTGAACCTATTATGTTTTCATGAATATATGTGAGTTTTTGATCCTATCTTGCAAGTCTATAGTCATCAATTATGTGTTATGATCCGTTAACCCCGAAGTGACAATAATCGGGATACTTACCAGTTATGACCGTAGTTTGAGAAGTTCATGTATTCACTAAGTGTTAATGCTTTGGTCCGGTACTCTATTAAAAGGATGCCTTAATATCCCTTAGTTTCCAATAGGACCCCGCTGCCACGGGAGGGTAGGACAAAAGATGCCATGCAAGTTCTTTTCCATAAGCACGTATGACTATATTCGGAATACATGCCTACATTACATTGATGAACCGGAGCTAGTTCTGTGTCACCCTATGTTATAACTATTGCATGAGGAATCGCATCCGACATAATTATCCATCACTGATCCGTTGCCTACGAGCTTTTCATATATTGTTCTTCGCTTACTTTTCCGTTGCTACTGTTACAATCACTATAAAACCAAAACTACTACCGTTACTTTTGCCACTGTTATCACTACTATCATATTACTTTGCTACTAAATACTTTGTTGCAGATATTAAGTTTCCAGGTGTGGTTGAATCAACTCAGCTGCTAATACTTGAGAATATTCTTTGGCTCCCCTTGTGTCGAATAAATAAATTTGGGTTGAATACTCTACCCTCAAAAACTGTTGCGATCCCCTATACTTGTGGGTTATCAATAAATTTATGGCGCCGTTGCCGGGGAGCATATCTCTATTATTTGTGTCACTTGGGATTTATATCTGTTGATCACTATGAAGAATTTGAAAGATCAAAGAACCAAGATTTTTTTCTCAACTACGAGGGGAGGTAAGGAACTGCCATCTAGCTCTGCACTTGATTCACCTTCTATTTTGAGTAAACTTGCGACACCTACTCCTGGTATTCATTCTGATATGTCGCATGTTATTGATGATGCCACTTCTGCTTTGCATGATACTTATGATGAAACTACTTCCATGCTTGATACTACTGTGCCACTAGGTGAATTTCTTGATAAACAACTTGCTAGGGCTAGAGAGAATGAAATTATTGAAACTGATAATATTGATGAAAGTGATGATGAAGATTCTCCCCCTAGATATGAATTGCCTGTTGTGCCTGAGGGTTATGTTATGGATGCAGAAACTGCTAGAGACTTCTTAGCTTGCAATGATAGATGTGATCTTAAGAAATTATTAGCTAAGCTTAAAGAAAAAAAATCTTTGAATGCTAGAATGAAACATGACCCTGCTTTTGCTACTTCACCTATCTTTATTACTGATAAGGATTATGATTTCTCTGCCGATCCTGAGTTAATTACTTTGGTTGAATCTGATCCTTTCTATGGCTATGAATCTGAAATCGTTGTGGCACATCTTACTAAATTAAATAATATAGCCACCCTATTTACTCATGATGAGAAAACTCGCTATTACTTTATCCTTAAGTTGTTTCCGTTCTCAGTAAAGGGTGATGCTAAAACATGGTTTAATTCTCTTGATCCTGGTTGTGTGCGTAGTCCCCAGAATATGATTTATTACTTCTCTGCTAAATATTTCCCCGCTCATAAGAAACAAGCTACCTTAATGGAAATATATAATTTTCTGCAAATTGAAGAAGAGAGTCTCCTACAAGCTTGGGGGAGGCTTCTCCAATTACTTAATGCTTTCCCTGATCATCCTCTCAAGAAAAATGAAATACTTGATATCTTTTATAATGGACTAACTGATGCTTCCAGAGACCACTGATGACCCACCAGTATAGGGGATCTATCGTAGTCCTTTCAATAAGTAAGAGTGTCGAACCCAACGAGGAGCAGAAGGAAATGATAAACGGTTTTCAGCGAGGTATTCTCTGCAAGTACTGAAATAAGTGGTAACAGATAGTTTTGTGATAAGATAATTGGTAACGGGCAACAAGTGACAAAAGTAAATAAAGTGCAGCAAGGTGGCCCAATCCTTTTTTGTAGCAAAGGACAAGCCTGGACAAACTCTTATATAAGGAAAAGCGCTCCCGAGGACACATGGGAATATCGTCAAGCTAGTTTTCATCACGTTCATATGATTCGCGTTCGGTACTGTGACACTCCAAAATTTTAATTTGGTTTTTATCAAAAACTTTGTGGTTTTTGAAAAGAGGCCATTTATTTTTTTTAGAAAAACCTTCCTCTTAAAAACTTCCTTTTCTTTGGCAAGGTTTTTATTTTTATTCAAGCTATGGTGTTTGATCTTTTGAAACTTCTTCTCTGTTGGTTCCCTCTCAAATCTATTTTGGGAGTTTAATCTTTTTCTTTTAAAAAGAAACTCTATGAAAATTTGAGATTTTCATATCTTGAAAACCACCCATGACTTGGCATTTTGCCCATGTGGTAAAACCCCTCCAAAACCTCCCCTCCTCCTTGTAATCAACCTAGGTTCTCTGTCCCAACTAATCCAAGCAAGTTTTGGATTTTATTCTAATTATTTTTCCTCTCAAATCATTTCTGAAAATTATTTGGAGCCTGAGTGATTTTCAAAGAAAGTACCCTTTTGCATTTGAGTTTTGGCCTCAAACCAACTCTCCTGGATAGTCCTTTGTACCCACAACCCAGAACCATCTTGATCCACTCCTTCTCTTTTCAAATTTTTCAAAATTCAGTCTCTGCAAGTTTGGACCAGATTTGCCAAATTTGATGAAATTCATATCTACACTGCTCCAAAAATTCCACCAAAATTCAGGCAGCCTACTGGAGCAATGAGTAGCCACTCCACCAAAAATCAGCTCAAGGAAAAATCCCCAGAGGCCAAAAACATTCTGTCGAACACCTGAGCTGCACTGTTCCTTTGCAAGTTCAGAAAGTTCAGAGATTCAGTCATTTTTTTTCCTTCGTCAGACTCGGTCACGCGGCCACAGTGCGCCCTGGCGCGTTGCACGCAGCCTATTCTCCCTGGCCAGCACCCCGCACGCACGCTTGGCCGATTCCTGGCGTCGGTAGCAACGAGCCTCGCCGGCGTTGGAAGCTTCTGCGGTGGCTGCACCTTCCGTGGCGGCCAACAAGGGCCCGAGCCCTCTCGCCACGACACCCGGCGCCGCCCAACACCCCCTGGCTCTCCGCGTGTCCCTGCCATGCCAGCGCACGCCCGTGGCACCGTCGCCGTGGCCCGGCAAGCACGGAACGTGCTCCCTGCCGCCGACGGGCCGCGCCACCCCCGTTCCGTCGAGCTCGCCCATAGCACCAAATCCCAGCCCGTTTAGCACCTAAATGGAACCGGTGGACCTCAACGGCGATGCCCAAGCCCCTAAACCCACTGCCCAACCACAGCACCGCCGTAATCACTCGCTGGAGACCCCCGTTCACGGCAACCGCCTCGGGCCGCCTATAAAAAGGGCCCCGAGCTCACCCTCGTGCACGCATCATCACCACTCCTCACCAATGCCCCGCCAGGCCACTAGGAGGACCTCGAGGAGGTCTCCTCCCCCAACTCCGGCCGCCCCGATCCGCCTCGGCCTCCACCACGATTCGCTCCGGTGAGGCCATCTCCGGCGCTCTAACCCCGTCAATTACTCCCTCTAGCTACTAGGAGCCTAACCCCCTCTTCAATTTGATCTTCACAGCTCTCTCCGACGGAGTCCCTCGACCACCCGAGCCGCCGTCCGCCGGAGCAAAGCTCGCCGTCGACGTGGTACTCACCGGCGACCACCACCACCACCAACCGACGTGGAATGGCGCCCTGAGCACGGAGGTACCCTCCGATCCCCCTGCCTCGCCGTGGATCGCCGCCGGCGACCACCGCGGCTCTCGGGCGCCGACGAGCTTCGTTCCCCCCCCCTTTTTGAAAGTTCAAACCTGACGAGTGGGACCCCACCGTCAGCCTCTCTGCCCTCTCTATTGAATCGTTTTCTGGAAGTGCCTTCGGGCAAAATGCGTTTTCCCTTTGGGCTGGCGTAGTTTCTGCCGAAGCGTTTCTGTTTTTATAAGCTAGCCCCTGGAAAATTTCTGTTTCATTACAGATGAGTCCCTGGGCAAAAACCTTTATAACTTTTAATCAGAAAAGTATTTTTGATTGATTCTTTTTCTGTTCTCTTTAAAATTTTGTCTAGTTTTTTATCAGATTTATTTGAAAAATATTTGGAATACTTTTTGTGCACTCCTTGGTATTTACGATAGCGCATATATTTTCTTTATACCGTAGATACCGAAGGAGGTGACGGAGCCGCGAACTTCACCGAGCTAGGCTCCGACTACTCTGAACCAGGCAAGCATGTTTGAACTTTTGATATGATGAGTGTCTTGGCATGTTTTGCATTTAGTTAGTTTCATGGCATGTTGAGGAGCATATCGATGAACGTTATTTTATGCAATATTGAGGTAAGTGAGTTCGATGATCCATAAGTGGATGGATGTGAGTATGAATGGCCATGTGTTGGCATGAGGATGGGTAAGATGGCACTGTCGTAGCATGCCAGTCTTATGCCAGACTATGTGACTTCAGTGTCAAACTGTATCGGTCCAGTTCCTTTCATTCCTTCCCTGTACTACCACATGTTTTCCGTAAGGAATATGGTTTAGTAAGTTGCAAACCGCTTTTCTGATACACACCAAAAGGAGAGGCCGTGATGATGGTTCCATGGCCCTGGATTAAAGCCAGTCATCCGGTCAGGGGGCATGGGTGTTTCCGGTTGGGACCGAGAGGGGGGCACCCCTTAGAGCGCGTGTATATAAATTTCATCCCATGCTATTCGAGATTGTGATCTCCCCGTCTCAAAAGTTTTTCTTGGACGATGTCTAGGGTGATTCCTAGCATCGAGAGGTAGGATGGGTGTGTACTGGTTAGCTGTGTTTTCTTCCAAAATACCATAAACGGAACTAGTCCTTCGTGACTACGGAAATCCGTTGGCTGTGGGAATAATTTTGTACAAACTCTGCAGAGTCATATATTCCTCCAAAACATCTATTCCCTGTCCTAGATCGATATTATCTTATTCTAATCAAATGTCAATTTTGATGGCAGAGACTCCGGTGATTCGCATGAGTGCTAATTCCGGTTAAATGATTATTCCTGTGGATGGACTAACCCATTTATTCTCATGAATTAAATGTTTATTATGAGTATTATTTACTTGTGAATAAAAGCCCTTTCTGCGATGTCGCTCAGACGTCGGACTGTGGCATTGTTGTATTCTACTTTCTTTTCAAGCCCTTTATGCGATGTCGCTCAGACGTCCGACTGTGGCATTTCTTTTAAAGCCCTTTCTGTGATGTCGCCCCGACGTCCGACTGTGGCATTTCTTTTAAAGCCCTTTCTGTGATGTCGCCCCGACGTCCGACTGTGGCATTTCTTTTAAAGCCCTTTCTGTGATGTCGCCCCGACGTCCGACTGTGGCATTTCTTTTAAAGCCCTTTCTGTGATGTCGCCCCGACGTCCGACTATGGTATTTCTTTTAAAGCCCTTTATGTGGTGTCGCTAAGATGCCCGACTGAGGCATCATTTCCTTATATTTATTTATTCACCTTTCGAGGCGTCGCTTCAGACACCCGATCGGTATTTATTTATGTTTTGTTGGGATTTCAGGCGGACTACCGCCGTTTCCCTTTTACTTACCTTGTTATGCTAATTTTTGAATGTACATTGGTGAATTATTCATGACACATCCATGCATGCATTTGTTATATCTTACGTCCGAACTGTCTTGCGAGTACTTTCAAAGTACTCACTGGCTTGTTGATTTGGCCAGATGCTGACGAAGGCGATCTCATGGATGAAGAGTTTGATAGCGAGTCCGACACCTAGAGGAGTCCCAGTCAGTCTCGTGCGACCCTGGATTTGGTCACTGTTTTATATCCGCTTCCGCTACCAAATAAATTCATCGAGCCTCACCTCGACGCTCGATGAGATGACAGACTTAGAGTCTTGTATTTCTCTCCCCGCTGTGTTTCTCCACCACCGCCCTATCCTCGAGTCAGTAGTATGCCTCCACACCACTGTGTCATGTCCGCCATTATGTATAATTATTGGCGTGCTTGTAATAATTTGGTTGAGCAACCGTAGTTCGACCCTGTAATATATTTTATGCTACTGGCTTATTGTATCAAGAATCTGTCTACCAGTGAGCTCATACTAGACTCAAAAGATTGGTTTTTCAATAAATATTTTTATTGGAAAACCGGTCGTGACAAGCTTGGTACCAGAGCCAGGCTGACTTTAGGAAGCCACTAGGTGCGATTGCTAATTGGTTGTTAGCATGATAGAGCTAATTTATATTTTTGCAATTGTAGTCATTTTCTGTCAGTCAGCATAAATTTATGATCTGACCATGCAGAATTTTTGCCTACTTTTGTAGATGGCCGACAACAGCTGCGAGTCTCAGACCTTCGCCAACGTGCCCGATGGGTTCGTCAAGCTTCTTTCCTTCATCGTTCAGGTCGCGATGGGGCCATCTGTGCACCCAATTTTCACACTCTGCCAGCACCGAGTCAACGACAGTCTGACCATGCACCAGGCCGCGGTGCAGTTCAAGGGAGGGCATGGTGAGTTACGCCGCTTCCGGTTCATGGGAAGAGCCATGCCTACGGAGAGGCATGCTATGCAGATGGCAGCCCGCGGGGCGATAGCTCGTCTCAGGGATGTCCTCCCCGTGATGAAGACTCGTCGTTACCGCTATCTTCCATGCCATGTGCCTTACACCTGTCACTACGCATACTCCTGCCCCCGAGAAGAACAAGACGAGGCTTTTGAGATGCTCATTGAGTATCTCCGGGCCCTAGAGGCAGCCTTCGACAACCTGGTGGACGACTTCGTAGCTACCCGCATGGACTCAGTTCATGGCTGTGCTGCCAACAGGAGGGAGCTCCTACCCATCGCACCGCCACTGACTTTTGTCTCGTCATCAGCATCTTATACACCTACTCGTCGCCTGCCTTCTACCGAAGAATTCAACCAAGTCATTGCACCCACTTCAGCGCGCACTGCACCATCCTTCGCGCCCACTCCTGTACGTGTTGCTCCGCCCCTGGCAACCGCTCCGTCCACTCTGCGCAACACTACACGTATGGAGCCTATTAGCAAGGAGGAAGTCGAGTCCCCAACCTCGCTACGCCTCGCCCTAGGCAGGGCAAAGGAGGTCATCAACATCTCTGCCTGAGTACGCCTAGCTGCCATGTAATGTACCGCTTTGTAAGATATGTACATAGGTTGTGAGAAGTAGCCTGTTTGCGCATCATGTAGGATCTGGAGAAGTGCACTAGCCTAAATAACGTGTCAGGATTTTGTATGCATATCCTGAGTGATGTATTGTATAATTACCGCCCGCGTGTAAGATATGTAATGAGCAGTCCTTCTCCGTGCGCAAGTCGATTTGTTTTTCTTAAGTAAGCTGGGTTATTTAGTTTTATTTGCCAGCTTTATGCATTTTTTGGATTTGTTTTTGCGACTCTTTCCGCTTTTCTTATGAGTTTTACAAAAATATTTCCCCAGAGTGAAAAATGTCTCGTCCTTGGACTCGCTCCATGCCAATTCCACCAGAGGAAAATTTTGATGCACAACCCAGCAACGAGTTCACTCAGGGACAGTCAAGCCAACAGGGCAGTGAATCGGCACTTTCACAAATGTGCCGCCTTTATGAGCAGAGTCAGCAACAACATCGTGAAATGATGAACCAAGTCATCAACATGGGAAATCACCATGGACAGTATCAGCAGCATTCCAAGTTGTCTGAGCTACAGAAGACACGTCCTCAAACATTTTCTCACACTGACAAACCTCTTGAAGGCCGAGGACTGGCTTCGAGATATGGAGAGAAAATTAATTATTGCAAAATGTTCAGACCCCGAAAAGGTATTGTATGCTCCGCACTATCTCACAGGAGCAGCCGCATCGTGGTGGGAGAATTTTCTGCACATGCATCCCAACGAAAATGACATAACCTGGGATGATTTCAAGGAAGGTTTTCGTGGTGCACACATTCCTAAGAGTATTATGAAAATCAAGAAGAGAGAGTTCGATGACCTCAAACAAAGGAACATGACAGTGTCAGATTACAACAGTCAATTTACTCTATTGTCCCGCTACGCCAATGAAGAGCGTATGACTGAAATCAAGAAGATGGAGAAATTCCTTGACGGTCTGGCGCCCGCGCTTAAATGCCAACTGGTCGTGCACACTTTTCCTGATTTTAAAACACTGGTGGACAAAGCCATTACTCTGGAAAATGAGAGACGCAGTCTGGAAGATATCCGCAAGCGAAAAAGGGACCAGACTAAGCATGCTCGCAATCACCGAAGCAAGACAGATTTTCAAAAGGGTGGGACACACAAATCCTCATCCAATGTCTCACGCCCAATCAAGAATTTTCATGCAAGGGACAAGGAATTCACCTATCGCCCCGGCGTTACTTGTTACGCTTGTGGAGAAGAAGGGCACTATGCCAAACAGTGCCCCAAGCCAAGGAATTCAACCCCAAAGCCGAACAACGGCGGCAACAATTCCGCGCCCAAGCGAAACAATTTCAATCCCAACAATAACCACAGGAAGGGTCATCTGAACCACGTAACCAAAGAGGAGGCACAAAATGCTCCGGATATCGTACTCGGTACGTTTCCTGTCAACACAATACCTGCAATGGTTTTGTTTGATTCTGGAGCTTCTCACTCTTTCATTTCGAAATTTTTTGCTTTGCAAAATAATTTTTCGATGCTTCCTTTGGAGAAATCCATGATCATCAAGTCCCCTGGGATTCAGCAAGTTACTCAGAATTACTGTCAGAATGTGGTCATTGAGTTCGAAGGATTGGAGTTTCACGCAAATCTTATTGTGTTGGAAAATAAAGGACTGGATGTCATCCTAGGGATGGATTGGCTAACCACCAATAAGGGTTTTATCGACTGTTTCAACAGGACCGTAATTCTCACACACCACCAAGGGAAGACAATAAGAGTATCAGCGAAGGAAGGGAAAATACCCCGGCAACCGAGATTAAATAAGGTGGACGTTTATGAGCTAAACAAGGTTCCAGTAGTGTGTGAATTTCCAGATGTATTCCCTGAAGAACTACCAGGCATGCCACCAGACCGAGAAATAGAATTCCGCATTGAGCTAGCACCAGGAACCACCCCCATATACAAGAAACCATACAGAATGGCACCATCCGAGTTGATCAAGTTGAAGAAGCAAATAAAGGAATTACTGGAAAAAGGATACATTCGAGCCAGCTCCTCACCTTGGGGATCACCCATTTTATTTGCCAAAAAGAAGGATGGAACGCTGAGATTGTGTATTGACTATCGAGCACTTAACATGGTCACCGTCAAAAACAAATACCCGATGCCAAGGATAAATGATTTGTTTGATCAACTCGCTCAGGCCAAGGTATTCTCAAAAATTGACTTAAGGTCAGGATACCATCAATTGAAGGTACGAACGGAAGATATCCCCAAAACAGCCTTCACCTCCAGATATGGACTGTACGAGTTCACAGTGATGCCATTTGGATTAACTAACGCCCCAGCATATTTTGTTCACCTCATGAACAAAGTATTTATGAAGTTTATGGACAAGTTCGTCGTGGTATTCATCGACGATATTCTGGTATACTCCAAGACACCAGAAGAGCACGCAGAACATCTCAGGATTGTGCTAGGAGAGCTAAGAAAACACCAATTGTATGCCAAGTTCAGCAAGTGCGAATTTTGGCTAAGACAAGTAGGCTTTCTAGGCCACATACTGACCCAAGACGATATCGCAGTGGACCCAGAGAAAGTCAAGGCCGTACTTGGCTGGAAGTCACCAGCCAGCGTAACGGACATACGGAGTTTCTTGGGAATGGCAGGATATTACCGCAGATTTATTGAAGGATTTTCCACCATAGCCAAGCCTATGACACAGTTTCTCAAGAAAGATAAGAAGTTTGAATGGACAGAAGCCTGCGAGGAAAGTTTCCAAGAGCTAAAGCGGAAGTTAATGACAGCACCGGTATTAATTGTACCCGACATACACAAGAATTTTGAAGTATATTGTGACGCGTCCAGAAAGGGTCTCGGATGCGTGTTGATGCAGGAAGGCAAGGTTGTCGCCTACGCTTCAAGGCAACTTCGCAAGCATGAGGAAAATTATCCCACTCATGACTTAGAAATGGCAGCAGTTATTCATGCACTCAAGGAATGGAGGCATTTCTTACTTGGGAATCGATGTGAAATATATACGGATCACAAAAGTCTCAAATATATTTTCACACAGCCAGAACTAAACTTACGGCAACGACGTTGGTTGGAGTTGGTAAAGGATTATGATGTTGGTATCCATTACCATCCAGGGAAAGCAAATGTAGTGGCTGATGCCCTTAGTCGGAACCCCAGCTCCGACGAAAACAATCTGCACAGCTTGAGGCCCGAATTCCAACAAGAATTTGCCAAGCTCAACTTGATAATGGTAGCAGAAGGCACCATATCAAACTTGGAAATACAACCCAACCTTGTGGAGAAAATTAAAGAAGCTCAGCCCGGTCACACCAGCATCGAAGGCATCAAAAGAAAGTTGAGTATGGGCAAGGCCTCGGAATTCGTAATAGACAATGAAGGAATATTATGGTACGGAGAAAGGCTCTGCGTGCCAAACATAGAAGACCTTAAACAACAAATTTTAGCTGAAGCACACACGACTCCATATTCAATCCACCCTGGAGGAACCAAAATGTATAAGGATATTCAGGAAAGATTTTGGTGGCACGGTATGAAGAGGGACATAGCCACCTTCATTGCATGTTGCGACTCATGTCAACGCATAAAAGCTGAGCATCAGAGACCAGCCGGACTACTGCAACCGAACAAAATACCTGAGTGGAAATGGGATGAAATAGGGATGGATTTCATTGTCGGACTACCTCGGTCACGACACGGGAATGATGCCATATGGGTCATCACTGACAGGTTAACCAAAGTGGCACACTTTATTCCAATAAAGACAACCCACACCACTCAGAGGCTTGCCAGGATTTATCTTTCCCGCATAGTTTGTCTGCACGGTGTCCCGAAGACTATAATATCCGACAGAGGCACTCAGTTCGTCTCAAGATTTTGGGAGCATTTACAACAGGCCCTGGGAACCCAACTAGCCTTCAGTACCGCATACCACCCACAGACTGATGGACAAACAGAACGCGTAAACCAGGTTTTAGAAGACATGCTGAGAGCATGTGTCCTCACATATGGAACCAGTTGGGAAGAAAGCCTGCCATACGCCGAGTTCGCGTACAACAATAGCTACCAGGCCAGCCTACAAATGGCACCATTTGAGGCTTTATACGGACGAAGATGTCGTACCCCGTTAAATTGGTCAGAGACCGGAGACAGCCGCATCTTCGGACCAGACATGCTCAGAGAAGCCGAGGAAAAGGTCAAGCTAATCAGAGACCGACTTAAGACCGCTCAAAGTCGACAGAAGAGTTATTATGATCAGAAACATCGTAGGGTCAGCTTCGAACCCGGTGAGTTCGATACCTGAGAGTATCCCCTATGAGAGGACTGCAACGGTTTAAGATTAAAGGAAAGTTAGCACCAAGATTCATTGGACCATTCTGCATAGTGGCACAAAGAGGCACTGTAGCCTACCAGCTAGACTTACCCGAAGACTTGTCCGACATTCACGACGTGTTCCACGTCTCTCAATTAAGGAAGTGCGTAAGCAACCCAGAGAAACAAGTATCCCATGAAAACATTGACGTGCAGCCAGACCTCACTTATCGGGAATGTCCCGTAAGAATATTAGGGGAGTCTGAAAGGAGGACCCAACAGAAGACCATCAAGTTTTTCAAAGTCCAATGGAGCAATCACACCGACAGTGAAGCAACTTGGGAAAGAGAGGATTTTCTTCGGGCAGAGCATCCACACTTATTTAAGGATCATCTGAAATCTCGGGGACGAGATTTTTCCTAAGGGGGTAGGTGTTGTGACACACCAAAATTTTAATTTGGTTTTTATCAAAAACTTTGTGGTTTTTGAAAAGAGGCCATTTATTTTTTTAGAAAAACCTTCCTCTTAAAAACTTCCTTTTCTTTGGCAAGGTTTTTATTTTTATTCAAGCTATGGTGTTTGATCTTTTGAAACTTCTTCTCTGTTGGTTCCCTCTCAAATCTATTTTGGGAGTTTAATCTTTTTCTTTTAAAAAGAAACTCTATGAAAATTTGGGATTTTCATATCTTGAAAACCACCCATGACTTGGCATTTTGCCCATGTGGTAAAACCCCTCCAAAACCTCCCCTCCTCCTTGTAATCAACCTAGGTTCTCTGTCCCAACTAATCCAAGCAAGTTTTGGATTTTATTCTAATTATTTTTCCTCTCAAATCATTTTTGAAAATTATTTGGAGCCTGAGTGATTTTCAAAGCAAGTACCCTTTTGCATTTGAGTTTTGGCCTCAAACCAACTCTCTGGATAGTCCTTTGTACCCACAACCCAGAACCATCTTGATCCACTCCTTCTCTTTTCAAATTTTTCAAAATTCAGTCTCTGCAAGTTTGGACCAGATTTGCCAAATTTGATGAAATTCATATCTACACTGCTCCAAAAATTCCACCAAAATTCAGGCAGCCTACTGGAGCAATGAGTAGACACTCCACCAAAAATCAGCTCAAGGAAAAATCCCCAGAGGCCAAAAACATTCTGTCGAACACCTGAGCTGCACTGTTCCTTTGCAAGTTCAGAAAGTTCAGAGATCCAGTCATTTTTTTTCCTTCGTCAGACTCGGTCACGCGGCCACAGTGCGCCCTGGCGCGTTGCACGCAGCCTCTTCTCCCTGGCCAGCACCCCGCACGCACGCTTGGCCGATTCCTGGCATCGGTAGCAACGAGCCTCGCCGGCGTTGGAAGCTTCTGCGGTGGCTGCACCTTCCGTGGCGGCCAACAAGGGCCCGAGCCCTCTCGCCACGCCATCCGGCGCCGCCCAACACCCCTTGGCTCTCCGCGTGTCCCTGCCATGCCAGCGCACGCCCGTGGCACCGTCGCCGTGGCCCGGCAAGCACGGAACGTGCTCCCTGCCGCCGACGGGCCGCGCCACCCCCGTTCCGTCGAGCTCGCCCATAGCACCAAATCCCAGCCCGTTTAGCACCTAAATGGAACCGGTGGACCTCAACGGCGATGCCCAAGCCCCTAATCCCACTGCCCAACCACAGCACCGCCGTAATCACTCGCCGGAGACCCCCGTTCACGGCAACGGCCTCGGGCCGCCTATAAAAAGGGCCCCCGAGCTCACCCTCGTGCACGCATCATCACCACTCCTCACCAACGCCCCGCCAGGCCACTAGGAGGACCTCGAGGAGGTCTCCTCCCCCAACTCCGGCCGCCCCGATCCGCCTCGGCCTCCACCACGATTCGCTCCGGTGAGGCCATCTCCGGCGCTCTAACCCCGTCAATTACTCCCTCTAGCTACCAGGAGCCTAACCCCCTCTTCAATTTGATCTTCACAGCTCTCTCCAACGGAGTCCCTCGACCACCCGAGCCGCCGTCCGCCGGAGCAAAGCTCGCCGTCGACGTGGTACTCACCGGCGACCACCACCACCACCAACCGACGCGGAATGGCGCCCTGAGCACGGAGGTACCCTCCGATCCCCCTGCCTCGCCGTGGATCGCCGCCGGCGACCACCGCGGCTCTCGGGCGCCGACGAGCTTCGTTCCCCCCCTTTTTGAAAGTTCAAACCGGACGAGTGGGACCCCACCGTCAGCCTCTCTGCCCTCTCTATTGAATTGTTTTCTGGAAGCGCCTTCGGGCAAAATGCGTTTTCCCTTTGGGCTGGCGTAGTTTCTGCCGAAGCGTTTCTGTTTTTATAAGCTAGCCCCTGGAAACTTTCTGTTTCATTACAGATGAGTCCCTGGGCAAAAACCTTTATAACTTTTAATCAGAAAAGTATTTTTGATTGATTCTTTTCCTGTTCTCTTTAAAATTTTGTCTAGTTTTTTATCAGATTTATTTGAAAAATATTTGGAATACTTTTTGTGCACTCCTTGGTATTTACGATAGCGCATATATTTTCTTTATACCGTAGATACCGAAGGAGGTGACGGAGCCGCGAACTTCACCGAGCTAGGCTCCGACTACTCTGAACCAGGCAAGCATGTTTGAACTTTTGATATGATGAGTGTCTTGGCATGTTTTGCATTTAGTTAGTTTCATGGCATGTTGAGGAGCATATCGATGAACGTTATTTTATGCAATATTGAGGTAAGTGAGTTCGATGATCCATAAGTGGATGGATGTGAGTATGAATGGCCATGTGTTGGCATGAGGATGGGTAAGATGGCAGTGTCGTAGCATGCCAGTCTTATGCCAGACTATGTGACTTCAGTGTCAAATCGTATCGGTCCAGTTCCTCTCATTCCTTCCCTGTACTACCACATGTTTTCCGCAAGGAATATGGTTTAGTAAGTTGCAAACCGCTTTTCTGGTACACACCAAAAGGAGAGGCCCTGATGATGGTTCCATGGCCCTGGATTAAAGCCAGTCATCCGGTCAGGGGGCATGGGTGTTTCCGGTTGGGACCGAGAGGGGGCACCCCTTAGAGCGTGCGTATATAAATTTGATCCCATGCTATTCGAGATTGTGATCTCCCCGTCTCAAAAGTTTTTCTTGGACGATGTCTAGGGTGATTCCTAGCATCGAGAGGTAGGATAGGTGTGTACTGGTTAGCTGTGTTTTCTTCCGAAATACCGTAAATGGAACTAGTCCTTCGTGACTACGGAAATCCCTTGGCTGTGGGAATAATTTTGTACAAACTCTGCAGAGTCATATATTCCTCCAAAACATCTATTCCCTGTCCTAGATCGATATTATCTTATTCTAATCAAATGTCAGTTTTGATGGCAGAGACTTCGGTGATTCGCATGAGTGCTAATTCCAGTTAAATGATTATTCCTGTGGATGGACTAACCCATTTATTCTCATGAATTAAATGTTTATTATGAGTATTATTTACTTGTGAATAAAAGCCCTTTCTGCGATGTCGCTCAGACGTCCGACTGTGGCATTGTTGTATTCTACTTTCTTTTCAAGCCCTTTATGCGATGTTGCTCAGACGTCCGACTATGGCATTTCTTTTTAAAGCCCTTTCTGTGATGTCGCCCCAACGTCCAACTGTGGCATTTCTTTTAAAGCCCTTTCTGTGATGTCGCCCCGACGTCTGATTGTGGCAGTTCTTTTAAAGCCCTTTCTGTGATGTCGCCCCGACGTCCGACTGTGGCATTTCTTTTAAAGCCCTTTCTGTGATGTCGCCCCGACGTCCGACTGTGGTATTTCTTTTAAAGCCCTTTATGTGGTGTCGCTAAGACGCCCGACTGAGGCATCATTTCCTTATATTTATTTATTCACCTTTCGAGGCATCGCTTCAGACACCCGATCGGTATTTATTTATGTTTTGTTGGGATTTCAGGCGGACTACCGCCGTTTCCCTTTTACTTACCTTGTTATGCTAATTTTTGATTGTACATTGGTGAATTATTCATGACGCATCCATGCATGCATTTGTTATATCTTACGTCCGAACTATCTTGCGAGTACTTTCAAAGTACTCACTGGCTTGTTGATTTGGCCAGATGCTGACGAAGGCGATCTCATGGATGAAGAGTTTGATAGCGAGTCCGACACCTAGAGGAGTCCCAGTCAGTCTCGTGCGACCCTGGATTTGGTCACTGTTTTATATCCGCTTCCGCTACCAAATAAATTCATCGAGCCTCACCTCGACGCTCGATGAGATGACAGACTTAGAGTCTTGTATTTCTCTCCCCGCTGTGTTTCTCCACCACCGCCCTATCCTCGAGTCAGTAGTATGCCTCCACACCACTGTGTCATGTCCGCCATTATGTATAATTATTGGCGTGCTTGTAATAATTTGGTTGAGCAACCGTAGTTCGACCCTGTAATATATTTTATGCTACTGGCTTATTGTATCAAGAATCTGTCTACCAGTGAGGAGGATTTCTCTCATACTGGACTCAAAAGATTGGTTTCTCAATAAATATTTTTATTGGAAAACCGATCGTGACAGGTACTTTGATAATTTGACATGTGGGTGGACCGGTGCTTGGGTGCTGTTCTTACTTGAACAAGCATCCCACTTATGATTAACCTCTATTGCAAGAATCCGCAACTACAACAAAAGTATTAAGGTAAACCTAACCATAGCATGAAACATATGGATCCAAATCAGCCCCTTACGAAGCAACACATAAACTAGGGTTTAAGCTTCTATCACTCTAGCAACCCATCATCTACTTATTACTTCCCAATGACTTCCTCTAGGCCCAAATAATGGTAAAGTGTTATGTAGTCGACGTTCACATAACACCACTAGAGGCTAGACAACATGCATCTCATCAAAATATCGAACGAATACCAAATTTACATGACTACTAATAGCAAGACTTCTCCCTTGTCCTCAGGAACAAACATAACTACTCGCAAAGCATAAACATGTTCATAATCAGAGGGGTATTAATATGCATAAAGGATCTGAACATATGATCTTCCACCAATTAAACCAACTAGCATCAACTACAAGGAGTAATTAACACTACTAGCAACCTACTAGCACCAATCCCGGACATGAAGACAAGAATCGGATACAAGAGATGAACTAGGGTTTTGAGATGAGATGGTGCTGATGAAGATGTTGATGGAGATTTCCCTCTCCCGATGAGAGGGGCGTTGGTGATGACGATGGCGATGATTTCCCCCTCCGGGAGGGAAGTTTCCCCGGCAGAACAGCTCTGCCGGAGCTCTAGATTGGATCCGCCAAGGTTCCGCCTCGTGGCGGTGGAGTTTCGTCCCGAAAGGTTGCTTCTTCTTTTTTTCTCGAGAAAGACTTCATATAGGAGAAGATGGTCATCGGAGAGCCACCAGGGGGGCCACGAGGTAGGGGGCGCGCCCTAGGGGGGGCACCCTCGTGAGCAGGGTGTGGGCCCCCTGGTCTTCATCTTTGGCGAGGATTTTTCATTATTTATTATAAGGTATTCCGTGGAGTTTCAGGACTTTTGGAGTTGTGCAAAATAGGTCTCTAATATTTGCTCCTTTTCCAGCCCAGAATTCCAGCTGCCGGCATTCTCCCTCCTTATGTAAACCTTGTAAAATAAGAGAGAATAGCCATAAGTATTGTGACATAATGTGAAATAACAGTCCATAATGCAATAAATATCGATATAAAAGCATGATGCAAAATGGACGTATCAACTCCCCCAAGCTTAGACCTCGCTTGTCCTCAAGCGAAAAGCCGAAATCGAAAAATATGTCCACATGTTTAGAGATGAAGGTGTCGATAAAAATAAAATACGGACATGAGGGCATCATGATCATTCTTAGAACAACAACTTATATAGTTCTTGTCATATGATATCTTATGCTAGAGTAATAATTCAATCACAATATCAAGTATGAATCATAAACTTCATTGAAAACTAACAAACTATAATCTCAGTCATTGAGGCAATTGCAATTTATCATAACATAGGAAAGAGTCAATGTATAAGAGCTTTTCAGCAAGTCCACATACTCAACTATCATATAGTCTTTCACAATTGCTGACACTCACACAATACTTGTTGGCATGGAGTTTTAATCGGACACAGAGAAAGATAGGGGCTTATAGTTTTGCCTCCCAACATTTTACCTCAAGGGTAATGTCAACAGTAATAATTCATGAAAACTCACATCCAATTAGACATATATACCAAGATCTTTCCAACATACTGTGCTTGCCAAAGGATAAAATGTAAAAAGGAAGGGTGAAGATCACCTTGACTCTTGCATAAGGTAGAAGACAATAATAAAAGATAGGCCCTTCGCAGAGGGAAGCAGAGGTTGTCATGCGCTTTTATGGATGGATGCACAAAATCTTAATGCGAAAGAACGTCACTTTATATTGCCACTTGTGATATGAACCTTTATTATGCAGTCTGTCGCTTTTATTACTTCCATATCACACGATCGTATAAAGCTTATTTCCTCCACACCAATCAATCATACATATTTAGAGAGCAATATTTTTATTGCTTGCACCGATGACAACTTATTTGAAGGATCTTACTCAATCCATAGGTAGATATGGTGTACTCTCATGGCAAAACTGGTTTAAGGGTATTTGGAAGCACAAGTAGTATCTCTACTTGGTGCTGAGAATTTGGCTATCATGAGGGGGAAAGGCAAGCTTATCATGTTGGAATATCCAAGACAATATAATTCATCTCAGATGTAAGAAAACATAACCCATTATGTTGTCTTCCTTGTCCAATGTCAACTCTTTAGCATGTCATATTTTAATGAGTGCTCACAATCATAAAAGATGTCCAAGATAGTATATCTATATGTGAAGACCTCTCTTTATTTATTACTTCCTATTAATTGCAACGATGACCAAAACTATGCTTGTCAACTCTCAACAACTTTTATTCATCATACTTTTTCTATGTGAGCTCATTACTCTCCATGAGATCCATATGATCTCTTTGTTTCTTTTTCTTTTTTTTCTTTTTTTCTTCTCTTTTATTTGGGATCATGGA
Organism: Triticum aestivum; assembly: GCF_018294505.1. Taxonomy (NCBI): domain Eukaryota; kingdom Viridiplantae; phylum Streptophyta; class Magnoliopsida; order Poales; family Poaceae; genus Triticum; species Triticum aestivum. The sequence continues at coordinate 60,949,277 of NC_057806.1, forward strand.
AAAAATAAGCAAGCCCTTGACTCAATCACTAATCTTTATTATATAGCTCACGGACTTGATTACATTGAAGGATAATAAAGCAAAACTCACAACTAGATCATGCCAAGAACTTTATTCTACTAGATCAAAATACTACTAATAGGATCGAACTAAGAAAAACGGTAAAGATAGGAGTTGTGATTGTGATACGATACCGGGGCATCTCCCCCAAGCTTGGCAGTTGCCAAGGGGAGTGCCCATACCCATGTGATTATATCTCCTTTGTTGGTGAAGAAGATGGAGTTGTTGATGACGGATAGTCGCACATCGAGCGTAGGAGGTCTTCTAACTTGCGGATAATGCCCTTGAGTGCGATGACATGCTCCTTCAACAAAATATTTTCACGTGTGAGATATTTATTTTGTATACGAGCCAACTCAATCATCTTGAAAGCTTCGATCTCTGTAGGGGTAAGAAGGTTATGATCCAGTTGAAGGGTGTCTTCTGTTGCTGGAACTTGGTCCTCCATGGCCTTCTTGATCCCTTCATCCTTGTTGATCTCCATAGGTTCTTCTCTTTTCAGCTCTATCTTCATTAGCCAAGCATCTTTGCCCTCATGGTTGGAGGAGGAGGGAGACGACATAGTGCCTGGCCTTGACAACCCTGACAGAAAATAGCTCGAAACAAAGACAGGAGATTTTTGCATGATACGGGAGTCAAAACCCCCGGGAGATTATATAATGAATTTTTACCGACCAAAATACGTATCGTGCAAGAAAATGGAGTCCGGAAGGCACACGAGGAGCTCACGAGGTAGGGGGGCATGCCCAGGGGGTAGGGCGTGCCCTCCACCCTCATGGGGCCCTCGTGTCCTTCCCGGACTACTACTTAATTTTCTATTTTTCTAAAAATTCCAAAACGGAGAAATATTGCCTTAAAATTTGTTTTGGAGTCGGTTTACTTACCGTGCCACATACCTATTCCTTTTTGGAGTCTGAAACGTTCTGGAAAGTGTCCCTTATGTATTCCTCCGGGGTTACGGTTTTTATAATATTGGTTTCAATATTTTGGGATTACCTGAGATATAATGTTTAATTCTCTGACCATTTACCACCTTCGGATTTGTGCCTTTGAAATTGTTGATCTTTATGGCACCGGAACGGTAGACCTCCTCGATAACATAGGGGCCTTCCCATTTAGAGAGAAGTTTGCCTGCAAAAAATCTTAAACGAGAGTTGTACAGCAATACATAATCACCTACATTAAACTCAAGCTTTTGTATCCTTTTGTCATGCCATCTTTTAACCTTTTCTTTAAACAACTTGGCATTTTCATAAGCTTGGGTTCTCCATTCATCAAGTGAGCTAATATCAAATAACCTCTTTTCACCGACAAGTTTGAATTCATAGTTGAGCTCTTTAATAGCCCAATATGCCTTATGTTTTAGTTCGAGAGGTAAGTGACATGCTTTTCCATATACCATTTTATACGGAGACATACCCATAGGATTTTTATATGTAGTTCTATAGGCCCATAATGCATCATCAAGTTTCTTGGACCAATTCTTTCTAGACCTATTGACAGTCTTTTGCAAAATTAATTTGAGTTCTCTATTACTCAATTCTACTTGACCACTAGACTGTGGGTGATACGGAGATGCAATTCTATGATTGACGTCATATTTAGCAAGCATTTTACGGAAAGCACCATGAATAAAATGTGAACCACCATCAGTCATTAAATATCTAGGGACTCCAAACCTCGAAAAAATAACTTCTTTAAGCATTTTAATAGAAGTGTTATGATCAGCACTACTAGTTGGATAGCTTCTACCCACTTAGTAACGTAATGAACAGAAACTAAAATATGTGTATATCCATTAGAGGCAGGAAAATGTCCCATATAATCAAAGCCCCAAACATCAAATGGTTCGATAACAAGTGAATAATTTATAGGCATTTCTTGACGCCTACTAATATTACCAATTCTTTGACATTCATCACAAGATAGGACAAACTTACGGGCATCCTTGAAGAGAGTAGGCCAATAAAAACCGGATTGCAATACCTTATGTGCAGTTCTATCTCCCGCGTGGTGTCCTCCATAAGTTTCGGAGTGGCACTTGCGTAGGATCTGTTCCTGTTCATGCTCAGGTACACAATGTCTAATAACACCATCTACTGCTTCTTTATAAAGATGTGGGTCATCCCAAAAGTAATGTGTCAAATCATAGAAGAACTTTTCCTTTTGTTGGTATGTGAAGCTAGGTGGTATAAATTTAGCAACTATGTAATTAGCATAATCAGCATACCAAGGGGAACTACGAGAAGTACTTATGACATTTAATTGTTCATCAGGAAAGCTATCATAAATAGGTAGTGGGTCATCAAGAACATTCTCTAACCTAGATAAGTTGTCTATAACGGGGTTCTCAGCTCCTTTTCTATCAACAATATGCAAATCAAATTCTTGTAACAAGAGAACCCATCTAATAAGTCTAGGTTTATCATCTTTCTTCTCCATAAGATATTTAATAGTAGCATGATCAGTGTGGATAGTTACTTTAGAATCAACAATATAAGGTCTGAACTTATCACAAGCAAATACAACTGCTAAAAGTTCTTTTTCAGTAGTAGCATAATTTATTTGAGAATTGTCTAGAGTCTTACTAGCATAATGGATAATAGTTTCTTATCAATTCTTTGCCCTAGAAGAGCACCTACGGCATAATCGCTAGCATCACACATAATTTCAAAGGGTAAATTCCAATCAGGTGGCTGAACAATAGGTGCAGAGACTAATGCTTTCTTAAGTATTTCAAATGCTTCTACACAATCGTCATCAAAGACAAATGGTATATCTTTTTGTAATAAATTAGTCAGAGGCCGAGAAATTTTTGAGAAGTCCTTAATGAACCTCCTATAAAATCCGGCGTGACCAGGGAAACTTCTTATACCTTTGATGTCCTTGGGACATGGCATCTTTTCAATAGTATCAACCTTGGCTTTATCAACTTCAATACCTCTTTCAGAAACTTTATGCCCCAAGACAATACCTTCATTAACCATAAAGTGGCACTTTTCCCAATTCAAGACAAGATTAGTTTCTTCACATCTCTACAAAACTCGATCAAGATTGCTCAAGCAATCATCAAAAGAAGATCCATAGACGGAAAAGTCGTCCATGAAAACCTCACAAATCTTTTCATAAAAGTCAGAGAATATAGCCATCATGCATCTTTGAAAGGTAGCAGGTGCATTACATAAACCAAAAGGCACACGTCTATAAGCAAAATTACCAAAATGGCATGTAAAAGTAGTCTTTGATTGATCTTTAGCCGACATAGGTATTTGAGAGAAACCAGAATAACCATCTAGAAAGCAGTAATGTGTATGTTTGCATAATCTTTCTAGCATTTGATCGATAAAAGGTAGGGGGTAATGATCTTTCTTTGTAGCCTTATTTAATTTGCAAAAATCAATTACCATCCTATAACCTGTAATAATTCTTTGTGGAATCAATTCATCTTTATCATTAGGAACAACAGTAATACCTCCCTTCTTAGGGACACAATGAACAGGACTTACCCACTGACTATCAGCAACGGGATAAATTATACCTGCATCTAGAAGCTTTAGTATTTCTTTTCTTACCACTTCTTTCATTTTAGGATTCAGACGTCGTTTAGGATCACGAACTGGTTTGGCATCTGCTTCCAAATTTATTTTATGTTGACATAGAGTGGGACTAATGCCCTTAAGATCATCAAGAGTATACCCAATAGCAGCACGGTGCTTCTTCAGAGTTTTCAATAATCTTTCTTCTTCATGCTCTGAAAGGTTAGCACTAATAATAAAAGGATATATCTTCTTTTCATCAAGATAAGCATATTTAAGATTATCAGGCAATAGTTTAAGCTCAAACACGGGATCTCCCTTAGGTGGAGGGGGATCCCCTAGGATTTCAACAGGCAAATTGTGTTTCAGCATAGGTTCTTGTTTAAAGAATACTTCATCTATTTCCCTTCTTTCATTCATAAACATATCATTGTCATGGTCTAGGAAATATTGTTCTAAAGGATCACCAGGAGGTACGGCAATAGAAGCAAGACCAATAATTTCATCCTTACTAGGCAATTCTTCTTCACGGTGTTGTTTACTAAATTTAGAGAAATTAAATTCATGAGTCATATCATCCAAGCCAATAGTACCAACATTCTTTTCGCAGTCTATCCTAGCATTAACAGTGTTTAAGAAGGGTCTACCAAATATAATGAGATAAAAGCTATCTTGTGGGGAACTAAGAACAAGAAAATCAGCAGGATATTTAGTTTTCCCGCACAAGTCTTCAACATCTCTAACAATTCCCATTGTTGAAATAGTATCTCTATTAGCAAGTTTAATTGTGACATCAATATCTTCTAGCTCAGCAGGTGCAATTTCATGCTTGATTTCTTTATACAAGTCATAAGGTATAACACTAGCACTAGCACCCATATCACATAAGCCATGATAACAATGATCTCCTATTTTAACAGAAATAATAGGCACACCTACCATAGGTCTATGTTTATCTTTAGCACAAGGTTTAGAAATTCTAGCAGTTTCACCGCAGAACTGAATAACATGCCCATCAATATTATCAGACAAGAGCTCTTTAACAATAGCAATATTAGGTTCAACTTTAACTTGCTCAGGAGGTGTATATGTTTTAATATTGCTTTTACGAACCACAGTTGAAGCTTTAGCATGATCCTTTATTCTAACAGGGAAAGGTGGTTTCTCAACATAAGAAGTAGGAACAATAGGATCATTATAAGTGACAGTCTTTTCTTCAACTTTAATAGGTGCAGCTACTTTTACTTCTATGGGAGGATGATATTTAAACAACTTCTCCTTAGGGAGATCAACATAAGTAGCAAAAGATTCACAGAAAGAAGCTACTATCTCAGAATCAAGTCCATATTTAGTGCTAAACTTACGGAAAATATCGGTATCCACAAAAGATTTAACACAATCAAACTTAGGTGTCATACCTAACTCCTTACCATTGTCGATGTCCCAATCTTCAGAGTTGCGTTTAATTTTATCCAATAAATCCCATTTGAATCCAATAGTCTTCATCATAAAAGAGCCAGCACAAGAAGTATCAAGCATGGTGCGATTGTTATCAGAAAGCCGAGCATACAAATTTTGAATAATCATTTCTCTTGAGAGCTCATGGTTGGGGCATGAATATAACATTGATTTAAGCCTCCCCCAAGCTTGAGCGATGCTTTCTCCTTCGTGAGGCCAAAAATTATATATATAATTGCGATCATGATGAACAAGATGCATAGGGTAATACTTTTGATGAAATTCCAATTTCAATCTTTTATAGTTCCATGATCTCGTATCATCACATAGCCTATACCATATCAATGCATCTCCCTTCAAAGATAAAGGGAAGACCTTCTTCTTAGCAACATCATCGGGTATACCTACAAGCTTAAATAATCCACAAACTTCATCCACATATATTAGGTGTTCATCAGGATGCTTTGTTCCATCTCCTATAAAAGGATTAGCTAGCAGTTTTTCTATCATACCCGAAGGATACTCATAAGGAATTTCATTTTCATTTTCATTTTCAATAGGTTGAGGAGCAACTCTTTGCTCTACTGGTCGAGGTGAAGATACCCCGAACAAGCCCCTCAGAGGATTACTTTCCATAATAACAAGTGACAGTAAATTTCAGCACACTATATAAATTTTTCCTCACCAAATTCCACCTACCAAAGGCGCTTCACTCCCCGACAACGGCGCCAGAAAGGAGTCTTGATGACCCACAAGTATAGGGGATCTATTGTAGTCCTTTCAATAAGTAAGAGTGTTGAACCCAAAGAGGAGCAGAAGGAAATGATAAACGGTTTTCAGTAAGGTATTCTCTGCAAGTACTGAAAAAAGTGGTAACAGATAGTTTTGTGATAAGATAATTGGTAACGGGCAAAAAGTAACAAAAGTAAATAAAGTGCAGCAAGGTGGCCCAATCCTTTTTTGTAGCAAAGGACAAGCCTGGACAAACTCTTATATAAGGAAAAGCGCTCCCGAGGACACATGGGAATATCGTCAAGCTAGTTTTCATCACGTTCATATGATTCGCGTTCGGTACTTTGATAATTTGACATGTGGGTGGACTGGTGCTTGGGTGCTGTTCTTACTTGAACAAGCATCCCACTTATGATTAACCTCTATTGCAAGCATCCGCAACTACAACAAAAGTATTAAGGTAAACCTAACCATAGCATGAAACATATGGATCCAAATCAGCCCCTTACGAAGCAACGCATAAACTAGGGTTTAAGATTCTGTCAGTCTAGCAACCCATCATCTACTTATTACTTCCCAATGCCTTCCTCTAGGCCCAAATAATGGTAAAGTGTTATGTAGTCGACGTTCACATAACACCACTAGAGACTATACAACATGCATCTCATCAAAATATCGAACGAATACCAAATTCACATGACTACTAATAGCAAGACTTCTCCCTTGTCCTCAGGAACAAACGTAACTACTCACAAAGCATAAACATGTTCATAATCAGAGGGGTATTAATATGCATAAAGGATCTGAACATATGATCTTCCACCAATTAAACCAACTAGCATCAACTACAAGGAGTAATTAACACTACTAGCAACCTACTAGCACCAATCCCGGACATGAAGACAAGAATCGGATACAAGAGATGAACTAGGGTTTTGAGATGAGATGGTGCTAATGAAGATGTTGATGGAGATTTCCCTCTCCCGATGAGAGGGGCGTTGGTGATGACGATGGCGATGATTTCCCCCTCCGGGAGGGAAGTTTCCCCGGCAGAACAGCTCTGCCGGAGCTCTAGATTGGATCCGCCAAGGTTCCGCCTCGTGGCGGCGGAGTTTCGTCCCGAAAGGTTGCTTCTTCTTTTTTTCTCGAGAAAGACTTCATATAGGAGAAGATGGTCATCGGAGAGCCACCAGGGGGGCCATGAGGTAGGGGGCACGCCCTAGGGGGGGCACCCTCGTGAGCAGGGTGTGGGCCCCCTGGTCTTCATCCTTGGCGAGGATTTTTCATTATTTATTATAAGGTATTCCGTGGAGTTTCAGGACTTTTGGAGTTGTGCAGAATAGGTCTCTAATATTTGCTCCTTTTCCAGCCCAGAATTCCAGCTGCCGGCATTCTCCCTCCTTATGTAAACCTTGTAAAATAAGAGAGAATAGCCATAAGTATTGTGACATAATGTGAAATAACAGACCATAATGCAATAAATATCGATATAAAAGCATGATGCAAAATGGACGTATCAACCACCTGGATAGTTGTGCTAGTTGTGTTTTCAGGGAAAGTACTGTTGATCAAGCTGAATTGCTAGTGAATAATATGTTGAGTAATGAAAATGATTGGACACTTTTTGAACCAACTCCTAAGCCAACTTCGAAGAAAAGGGGTATTCTTTTTATCGGTCCTGAAGATATGCAAGAGGCAAAGAAATCTATGAAAGAAAAAGGTATTAAAGCTGAAGATGTTAAGAATTTACCACCCATTGAAGAAATTCATCGTCTTGATAACCCGACACAGGTAGTAAAGGTAAATTCTCTCTATAGATTTGATGAAGGTGATATTCCTCGTTGTAAGTCTGCTAGCCAATGCTTAGATGAGTTTGATAATTTTATTGTTAAACAAGAAAACTTCAATGCTTATGTTGGTAGAAAATTGAAACGCAATGCTGATATGCTTTAACACTTGAGTGATTATATGTCTAGAGTTAAAGGTGAACTTAAACTTATTAGTAAACATGCTTCTATGGTTACCACTCAAGTAGAACAAGTACTTAAGGCTCAAAATGATTTTTTCAATGAATTAAATAATAAGAAAAATAATAATGTTGTTAGAGTTATGACTAGAGGGGGTAAAATGACTCAGGAACCTTTGTATCCTGAGGGCCACCCCAAGAGAATTGAGCAAGATTCTCAGAGAACTAATATTGATGCACCTAGTTCTTCTAAGAAGAAGAAGAAAAATGATAGAACTTTGCATGCTTCTAGTGAACCTGTTGTTGACACATCTGAGAATCCCAATGATATTTCTATTTTTGATGCTGAAACACAATCTGGTAATGAACAAGAACCTAGTGATAATGTTAATAATGATGTTCATGTTGATGCTCAACCTAGCAATGATAATGATGTAGATATTGAACTTGTTGCTGATCTTGATAACTCACAATCAAAGAATCAATGTTATGATAAGAGAGACTTCGTTGCTAGGAAGCATGGTAAGGAAAGAGAACCATGGGTTTAGAAACCCATGCCTTTTCCTCCTAAACCATCCAAGAAAAACGATGGTGAGGATTTTGAGTGCTTTGCTGAACTGATTAGACCTATCTTTTTACGTATGCGTTTGACTGATATGCTTAGAATGAACCCTTATGCTAAGTACATGAAAGATATTGTTACAAATAAAAGAAAGATACCGGAAGCTGAAATTTCCACCATGCTTGCTAATTACACTTTTAAGGGTGGAATACCAAAGAAACTTGGAGATCCAGGAGTACCAACTATACCATGCTCCATTAAAAGAAACTATGTTAAAACTGCTTTATGTAATCTTGGAGCCGGTGTTAGTGTTATGCCTCTCTCTTTATATCGTAGACTTGATTTGAAGAAGTTGACACCTACTAAAATATCTTTGCAAATGGCCAATAAATCAACTGCTATACCTGTTGGTGTTTGTGAGAATGTGCCTGTTGTGGTTGCAAACGTTACTATTTTAACGGACTTTGTTATTCTTGATATTCCCGAGGACGATAGTATGTCGATTATCCTTGGTAGACCCTTTTTGAATACTGCAGGGGCTGTTATTGGTTGCAACAAAGGCAATGTCACTTTTCATGTTAATGGTAATGAGCATATGGTACACTTTCCGAGGAAACAACCTCAAGTCCACAATATCAATTCTATTGGAAAAATTTCAACAATTACTATTGGAGGTTTTGAACTTCCTCTTCCTACTGTCAAGAAGAAATATGATATTCTTATTGTTGGGGACATGCATATCCCCGTTGAGGTAACCTAGTGTTATTCGAAATTTCTTCGGTTTCATGCGATTCGGAATGAGTTTGTTAACAAGACTTGATCAACCTTGTTAGTGGATTCCTTTTGATGAGAATGAGATGGATGAAGTTAGAAAGCACAACTTTCTGTACCCTCCTTTTACTTTCTGTTATTTATATTAAATAAAGTAAAAAATAGTATTTTCTGTCTATTTTCTGAATTATCCTTGCAATAAAAAATACCCCGAAAATAAAAGTTCTCCAAATGCCCTGAAAATGAAATATGATTTTTTTCCAGAATATTTAAGAATTATTGGCACTGAGAACACCTCAGGGGGACCCACCATGTGCCCACGAGGGTGGAGGGCGCGCCCCCTATCTCGTGGACCCCACGTGGGTCCCCTCCACTTATCCTTGCACCCACACACTTCGTCTTCCTCCAGAAAAAAATCATCCACCAGCTCAAACCCGAGTTCTTGCTCTTCTTGTTGCCATTTTCGATCTCCTTGCTCAAAGCTCCATTCACAAAACTGCTTTGGGGGATTGTTCTTTGGTATGTGACTCCTCCAATGGTTCAATTAGTTTTTTCTCTAGTGCTTTATTTATTGCAAATTTTTGCTGCTTAGGTGACCCTATTCTTGAGCTTGCATGTCAAATTTATGTGGTCAAAAGTAGTTCTAATGCATGATATGGCCTGTAGGCACTTGTAGGAGTAGTTGCTATCAATTTTGTTGAGTTTGGTTCACTTTTATTTTGAGTCACTAAAAATTTCAGAAATTTTTAGAAAAAGATGAAGAGATTTTTGAGGGGCTCATCGAGCCGAAGCTCGAAGGATAAGCAAAGTGAAGAGAATAAGAAGCCCAAGTATAATCTCCCTCGTACCGCGGAGGTTCGGCCGTGTGAATGGCCTTGTGATGAGTTCTTGGGAGAAGCCGGGATTTATGAAGATTTTTATTATTTGGCTGAGAATGTAGGCCTCACCGACTTCCTCCACGACCAGCGCGAACAGTATCTCTTACTCACCAGTATTTTTGTGCAAAATTTTCATTTCCATGCTAGGAGATCACCACCTTCGGTGGAATTTTATTTATATGATGAGCATAAGGAGATGTCACTCTAATATTTTTGCCGGGTTTGTAGGATACCCTTTGAGGGCAGCATAGAGGAACCACATCATAATGATGTGGAGGGATTTATTGATACGATTGCTGTAGGGGAAACAAGGAAAGTTTATGATGCAAGAATCACTAGCATACAGTTTCCTATTCTATGTTACTTTGCAATATTTGCTAGTAGATTCTTAATTGGTCGCGGGAACTGTGGAAATATTTATTGATACGCCATGCTTTGTTTCGTGATACTACTTTTAGTTTAGGCGCTATTGTTGCTAAACAGTTAAATCTGAAGCATACAAAGGGTCCCGTCTTGGGAGGCATCTTTGCCTCGCACCTTGCTGCACACTTTAACATACCTTTTAGGCATTATGAGAAAGAGGAAAATTTGTTGCCTCATATTTTTCTAGATTACAAGAGCATGGTAGCACATGATTTTATTGTTAAGCATAAGAAGAAGATGCTTAACTATAGACTGATATTTGATAAGAAACACTTTGAGAATATTACCCTGCCTGCTCCCTCTTTGTTCAACATATTTTCAGGCACGTACCTTGTTTTGCCGGAGGCCGTTCAGGCATACCAGAGCCTGACATCAGCTCCAGAGCCAGAGCCACTATCTGATCCTCACCGTCAGTCTGTTTATCAGTGGGATCCGGAGGAGATCGCCAACCAGTGGCACCCTGAAGACCCTCCTCAGTACACCGGAGAGGGTAGTTTTGATCCATGGGCATAGACCAACTTAGGCCAAAAGCCTAAGCTTGGGGGAGTACATATTTCTCACCGACGTTACATTCATGTTCACACACTCATTCCAATTGTCGGTGCTCAGACTTTTTCTTTGTATCATCCATGCTAGTTTATTTTCTTTTTAAGCTTTCTTCTTGTGTGTTTGAAAAACCTTATTAAAAACCAAAAACAATTAGTTGTAGCTTTTAGCTAGTTTACTTTTCATGCATGTAGTAGTAGTAATTAAAAAGAAAACCCAAAAAGATTTCTCTTTCTTCTTTTGCTTGTTGGGAGCTTTCCCGTGTAAATAATTTCATTTCCTTTCTTTTCCTTGGGGGTCGAGAGGAGAAGACCCCGATGAAATTGTTGAGTGGCTCTCATTTGCATTATTGTCGATCTAACAAAGAGCCCATATTACCTTGTCTTCTCCCATGTATTGAATGCTTGCAGATTTCTAGCTTAGTCCGATGCACGTGCACTATTATTATTATCCACACCATTCAGTCATGCAAGTGAAAGGCAATAATGACGATATATGATGAATTGATTTAGATGAGAGAAGCTGGTATGAACTCGACCTCTCTTGTTTTCATAAATATGATTAGTTCATCATTCTTGATTCAGCCTATTATGAATGAAACATGTTTGCAATGACAATTAGAGATTATAGTTGCCCATGCCATGCTTAATTTGCTAGGAGTTTATAATGGTTTACCTTGCATGCCAACATGATATTAAAATGGTTGTGATGTGGTATGATAGGGTGGTATCCTCCTTTGAATGATTCGAGTGGCTTGACTTGGCACATGTTCACGCATGTAGTTGAAACAAAATCAACATAGCCTCCACGATATTTATGTTCATGGTGAATTATATCCTACTCATGCTTGCATTCAGTGTTGATTAATTTTAATGCATGTTCATGACTGTTGTCGCTCTATAGCTGGTCGCTTCCCAGTCTCTTTCTAGCCTTCACTTGTACTAAGCGGGAATACTGCTTGTGCATCCAACTCCATAAACCCCAAAGTTATTCCACATGAGTCCACCATACCTTCCTATATACGGTATCTACCTGCCGTTCCAAGTAAATTTGTATGTGCCAAACTCTAAACCTTCAAATAAAAATTCTGTTTTGTATGCTCGAATAGCTCATGTATCAACTAGGGTTGTCTGTATCTTCCATGCTAGGCGGGTTATTCTCAAGAGGAGTGGACTCCGCTCCTCATTCACAGGAAAATGGCTGGTCACTGGGATGCCCAGTCCCATGCTCAAATCAAATCAAAATAATTGCAAACAAAACTCCCCCAGGATTGTTGTTAGTTGGAGGCACCCGTTGTTTCGGGCAAGCCATGGATTGATGCTTGTTGGTGGTGGGGAGTATAAAATTTACCATTCTGCTTGGAACCGCCTATAATGTGTGTAGCATGGAAGATATTAATTAAGATCTCTCGGTTGTTGTGTTGACAATGAAAGTATACCACTCAAAATATTGTTCATCACTATTTTAAAACCGAGCTCTGGCACCTCTACTAATCCCTGCTTCCCTCTGTGAAGGGCCTATCCATTTACTTTTATGTTGAGTCATCATCCTCTTATTAGAAAGCACCAGTTGGAGAGTACCGCTGTCATTTGCATGTATTACTATTAGTTTAAATTGAGTATGACTTGACTGGATCTCTTTTACCATGAATTAAAATTTCCAGTCAACCCTTGATCGTCAGGGGTGCTCTGCATTTATGTTTTGCGGTCTTAGAAAGGGCTAGCAAGATACCATCTTGTTATATCATATTATGATTGTTTTGAGAAAGTCTTGTCATCCGAGATTTATTATTATTGCTCGCTAGTTGTTTATGCCATTGATATGAGTAAACATGAGACCTAAATGTTATTGTGAATATGGTTATTTCATAATCTTTGCTGAAAACTTGAATGCTGACTTTACATATTTACACCAACAAGAGCAAATAAAGTTTGTAAAAGTTTTTCTTTACCACTTTCAGTTTATTAACTGAATTGCTTGAGGACAAGCAAAGGTTTAAGCTTGGGGGAGTTGATACGTCTCCATCGTATCTACTTTTCCAAACACTTTTCCCTTGTTTTGGACTCTAACTTGCATGATTTGAATGGAGCTAACCCGGACTGACGCTGTTTTCAGCAGAATTGTCACGGTGTTATTTTTGTGCAGAAATAAAAGTTCTTGGAATGACCTGAAAATCAACGAAGATTATTTTTTGAATATATAAAAAATACTGGCGAAAGAATCAAGCCCAGGGGGGCCACACCCTGTCCATGAGGGTGGGGGCGCACCCAGGGCGCACCCCCTGCCTCGTGGGCCCCCTGGTGCTCCTCCAACCTGAACTCCAACTCTATATATTCGTGTTCGGGGAGAAAAAACTAGAGAGAAGGATTCATCGCGTTTTACAATACGGAGCCGCCGCCAAGCCCTAATCTCTCTCAGGAGGGCTGATCTGAAGTCCGTTCGGGGCTCCAGAGAGGGGAATCCATCGCCATCGTCATCATCAACCTTCCTCCATCACCACTTTCATGATGCTCACCGCCGTGCATGAGTAATTCCATCGTAGGCTTGCTGGACGGTGATGGGTTGGATGAGATTTATCATGTAATCGAGTTAGTTCTGTTAGGGTTTGATCCCTAGTCTCCACTATGTTCTGAGATTGATGTTGCTATGACTTTGCTATGCTTAATGCTTGTCACTAGGGCCCGAGTGCCATGATTTTAGATCTGAACCTATTATGTTTTCATGAATATATGTGAGTTCTTGATCCTATCTTGCAAGTCAATAGTCACCTATTATGTGTTATGATCCTTTAACCCCGAAGTAACAATAATCGGGATACTTACCGGTGATGACCGTAGTTTGTGGAGTTCATGTATTCACTAAGTGGTAATGCTTTGGAACGGTACTCTATTAAAAGGAGGCCTTAATATCCCTTAGTTTCCAATAGGACCCCGCTGCCACGGGAGGGTAGGACAAAAGATGTCATGCAAGTTCTTTTCCATAAGCACGTATGACTATATTCGGAATACATGCCTACATTACATTGATGAACTGGAACTAGTTCTGTGTCACCGTATGTTATAACTATTGCATGAGGAATCGCATCCGACATAATTATCCATCACTGATCCGTTGCCTACGAGATTTTCATATATTGTTCTTCGCTTATTTACTTTTCCGTTGCTACTGTTACAATCACTATAAAACCAAAACTGCTACCGTTACTTTTGCCACCGTTACCACTACTATCATATTACTTTGCTACTAAATACTTTGTTGCAGATATTAAGTTTCCAGGTGTGGTTGAATTGACAACTCAGGTGCTAATACTTGAGAATATTCTTTGGCTTCCCTTGTATCGAATCGATAAATTTGGGTTGAATAATGTACCCTTGAAAATTGTAATTGAAATTATTAGCAATGATAGACATGAGGCTGGATGTCAACCACCCCACGCAAAACCCTAAACCCTGTGTTTCAACTTGGTATCAGCCAGGTCGGGCCGCCGCCGCCGCCAGTATCTCGCACTGCCACCCGAACCTCTCTCCGCGTAGCCGCTGCTTCCGATCGCTGCAGCCATCCATCCGTGCAAGCTAGACATCCATCAGCACCGCGTGAGCTAGCCATCCATCCACATCCATCCGCCCATTGATGTTGCCGCGTGAGACGTCTAACCGCGCCGCCGCTTCCGGTCGCAGCTGTCGCGTGAGCCATCTTCCGCGACTTGCTCCGCCGCCGCCACGCACTGTCCCTTCTACGCCGCCACTACGATGTCGTCCACCACTACGCCCATCACCCAAACTAGCGGCACCATCGTCTCTTCCCCCGTTGCCTCGATCCCCGCCGCGCTCGCCGTCCCGACGATCTCCGTCTGCCTCGGTCACCAGAACTTCATGCTCTGGGGGGTATCACCATCACCGTTCTTGTCGGTGCAAACCTCCACGGACACCTCGATGGCACCAAGGCGGCACCGGCCAAAACACTCGTTGTCGGCACCGGCGACACTGCTACCACCGTCGCCAACCCGGAGTACCACCAATGGTGGGTTCAATATAAGTGCATCAAGGGGCTTCTTCTCACCTCCATGGATGAGGATATTGCATGGCAACTCATTGGCTACGAGTCGGCGCATGCGGTGTGGACAGCCATCGCCGCCATGTTCGGCGCCCAGAGCCACGCCAATGTCCGCCACATCCGGCGACAACTTCAGTCGCTGAGGAAGGACGATTTGTCTGCCGCGGAATACATGCACAAGATGAAGCCCCTGGCCGACACTATGGCCGCCGTTGACTCTCCAATCCGCGCTGATGAGCTTATCGAACACATCCTCACCGGCCTCGGCTCTGCCTACAACTCCATCGCCACCTCCTTGGGCATGAGTAACACACCCATTGATACGTCTCCATCATATCTATAATTTTTGATTGTTCCATGCCAATATTCTACAACTTTCATATAGTTTTGGCAACTTTTTGTACTATTTTTGGGACTAACATATTGATCCAGTGCCCAGTGCCAGTTCCTGTTTGCTGCATGTTTTTTGTTTCGCAGAAAATCCATATCAAACATAGTCCGGGGATAAAAACTGACGGAGATTTTTTTGGAATATATGTGATTTTTGGGAAGAAGAATCAATGTGAGACGATGCTCGAGGGGGCCACGAGGCAGGGGGTGCGCCCTGGGCCCTCATGGCCACCCCGTAAGGTGGTTGGTGCCCTTCTTTCGCCGCAAGAAAGCTAATATCTGGATGAAAATCGTGTCCAAAATTCAGCCAATCGGAGTTACGGATATCCGGGAATTTAAGAAAAGGGGAAAGGGCAGAATCTAGAACGTAGAATTAGAGAGAGACAAAGAGACAGATCCAATCTCGGAAGGGCTCTCGCCTTGTAGCGCCCCGAGACCGATGCGCCAAGTGTCTTCCAGTTATTCGTTGTTGTTGCCTTGTCTTTCGCTTGTGTGTGGCATCTTGTCATGTCATCATGTGCATTGCATCATCATGTTTTCAAAACTTGCATCCGTCTTGGTCTCCTCATTCTCTCCGTTGTCCGTTCTGAGTCCAGGCACACTTGCACGCGCCCGCGGCACGTCCGAAATATTATTTTATAAGTGGCCGGAAAATGTTCTCGGAATGGGATGAAAGTTGGCATGCGGTGTCGTTTTTTTGTCAGTAGGTCGCCTGCCAAATTTCATCGCATTTGGAGATCGTTTGATGCCCCAACGGATAACTATTGCGACAATATAGTCGGTCTATCGTTGGACGTTTTCGGTCTCCGGAAATAGTCACCGGGCCTCTCCCTTTTCTCTTCTATCAGCCTGAGGCCTTCTGCACAGCCCACTACCACTCACCGCCAGGCCCTACCTAAACTCTCTTGTCAGCCCGCGGCCCTCCTCGCGCGCGTCCGAAAGCTGTCCCGGACCCGACCCAGGCAGTCGTCACCGTTGGATCCGGATCATCCCCAAACGTCTACAATACATCTTTGTTTTATTATTTGATCTCCCTAGCCTATTTATCCGGGACCGTCCGATTAAGATCGTAGGGACCTTTTACCCCTAAACCTAATCGGTTTGCTATATATATATAGGGCAAACCCTAAAATCTAGGGACTTTGTCCCATCCACCAAATCCCTCTCGTCACCGCCGCCGCTACCCAGTCACCATCCCCATCGAGATCCTCCCAGATCCATCCACCCATTCCCAGCCGATCCCGACCACCTCCCTCGTTTTCAGCACCGGGCCAACCTCCTCCTCCCCTCGATCCACCCAATCCCACAACCTCCACCTCGCCTGGCCACTCCGGCGACCTACAAGCCGGCCACGCGCCACCGCCCAAGGGCCCCGCCGTCCCCGACCTCCCCGCGGTCCACCTCGCCTCGTCGTCCTCGTCTCCTCGCAACCGCGAGCCTGTCCTCGGACGCGCCTCCTCTGGTTCCCGAGGCCGAGTCACCCCGTGCCCGCAACCCCGCGTCGACCTCCCCTGCCTCATCTGCGTCGTTGGAGCCCCGAGGAGTTTGCACCGTCCATTCCCGCGTCCCGCTTGTCCCGGAGTTCCCTGCTTCGCCAAGACCACCGCCGCCGCTTCGCTCGAGCGACCGCAGCCTCGGGAGGAGCCCGAGAGCCTCCTCCTGCTCGACCCTGCCGCCTCGCTGCGGACTTCATCCAGTGTGGACCTCGCCGGAGCTCCGCAGGTCGTCGTGCGCCCCTGCTCCTCCTTCTCTTTCCCTCACTTCCTCCCTGACCCTTTCTCGTGCCCGTGTCCTGCAGGAGCTCATCGCACGCCGACCGTTTCGAGCTCCAATCCGCGACTCCCCTTGACGGATTTGAACCCAGGCACCTCCCCACGCTCAGTTCCGCCTGTTCCGGCCGGTTCCCATCGACCCTGTCGCCAAGACCCTTGCCGTTGTCTTCTCCATTGCCATGGTTTTGCTCTTGTTTCTGTTTCTTCAGGAACGAGAACAACAACAGCTTGTCTCGCACGCGTTGACCGAGCGCAGGGCTAGCAGGCCCAGCTGCGCGCCCCTGCTGGCCTCCCCTCTCCACCAGCCGGGCCAAGGCCCGATGTGAGCCGGCCTCCAAATCCCCTCTTCCTGTTGGGCCAACAAGATTCGGCCCATATAGTAATTTTTTCCCTCGGGACGAATTTAGCTATTACCCAGTGTTTTACAGATTTGCAGAAAAACCCTCCATGTTCGTGCATTTAATAACTCATCATCCGTGCACCGGATTAAAATGTTCTAAATATGAAAAATGTTTAGAATTTTGTGTAGATTCATATTATCCAACTTTCATCCATGCTTAACATGTTTAAAATGTTGTTTGATTAATTTTGCTCATATGCCATGCTAAAATACTTTAATTCATAACTAAATAATCGTAGCTCCAAACTTAACAAACTTTATATGTAAATGGGGTAGAAAAAATGCCTAGTTTAACATGGTGCAATCATCTTGCATGTTTAACAACTCTAAAATTATGTTTAGGGCAGAACAGTACCAAATCCATAAATATGCACATGAGGATTTTCCGGACTTGTTGTTTGTTGTTCCGGCCTCATTTAAACTTGCCTAGATAGGTAGTTTTCTTTTGCTCCATGTTAATCAACATTTAATATTGTTGGGTACATAAACGAGAGAGAACTACATAAGTCATGTGGTATTTTCTTCAATATGCAACTCCGTTGCATATTGAGCTCCACTTAATTTGTAGTGTTGTTTGTTGCACTTTGCCATGCCATGCTTCATTAAACCGGACATGCATCATACTTGGTTGTGCATCATGCCTTGGTTATGTGATGGTTGTTTACTATGTTGTTTGCTTCTTTCCGGTGTTGCTTCTTCGGGTTGGTTCCGATAACATTGTGTTTGTGAGGATTCGTTCGAATTCGTCCGTTTGTCTTCTTCATGGACTCGTTCTTCTTCCTTGCGGGATCTCAGGCAAGATGACCATACCCTCGAAATCACTTCTATCTTTGCTTGCTAGTTGCTCGCTCTTTTGCTATGCCTATGCCTCGATACCTACCACTTGCTATATCATGCCTCCCATATTGCCATGTCAAGCCTCTAACCCACCTTTCCTAGCAAACCGTTGTTTGGCTATGTTACCGCTTTGCTCAGCCCCTCTTATAGCGTTGTTAGTTGCAGGTGAAGCTGAAGCTTGTTCCTTGTTGGAACATGGATATTGTTGGGATATCATTATTATATCTTGTTTACTTTAATGCACCTATATACTTGGTAAAGGGTGGAAGGCTCGGCCTTATGCCTGATGTTTTGTTCCACTCTTGCCTCCCTAGTTTCCGTCATACCGGTGTTATGTTCCTTGATTTTGCGTCCCTTACGCGGTTGGGTTATAATGGGAACCCCTTGACAGTTCACTTTGAATAAAACTCCTCCAGCAAGGCCCAACCTTGGTTTTACCATTTTACACCTAAGCCTTTTTCCCTTGGGTTCTGCAGACTCAAGGGTCATCTTTATTTTAAACCCCCGGGCCAGTGCTCCTCTGAGTGTTGGTCCAACCTGTCAGCCGCCGGTGGCCACCAGGGGCAACTCTGGGTTGGCCTACCGGAAGTTTGGACAATCCGGTGTGCCCTGAGAACGAGATATGTGCAGCTCCTAGGGATTTGTTGACAGATCCGGGCGGCTTTGCTAGTCTTGTTTTACCATTGCCGAAATGTCTTGTAACCGGGATTCCGAGTCTGATCGGGTCTTCCTGGGAGAAGGAATATCCTTCGTTGACCGTGAGAGCTTGTGATGGGCTAAGTTGGGACACCCCTGCAGGGTTTTGAACTTTCGAAAGCCGTGCCCGCGGTTATGGGAAGATGGGAATTTGTTAATGTACGGTTGTAGAGAACTTGACACTTAACTTAATTAAAATGCATCAACCGCGTGTGTAGCCGTGATGGTCTCTTCTCGGAGGGTTCCGGGAAGTGAACACGGTGTTGGAGTTATGCTTGAACATAAGTATTTCTAGCATCACTTCTTGATCATAGTTTCTCGACCGTGCTTTGCCTTCTCTTCTCGCTCTCATTTGCGTATGTTAGCCACCATATATGCTAGTGCTTGCTGCAGCTCCACCTCATACCTTTTACCTACCTATAAGCTTAAATAGTCTTGATCACGAGGGTGTGAGATTTCTGAGTCCCCGTGACTCACAGATTACTTCCAAAACCAGTTGCAGGTGCCGTTGATACCAGTTGCAGGTGACGCAAACCAGCTCAAGGAGGAGCTCGAGGAATATCGTGTTCGTTGTGTTGTTTCATTTCCAGTTGATCAGTAGTGGAGCCCAGTCAGGGCGATCGGGGATCTTTTGCATTAGGGGTAATCTTCTTTTATTTTGGTTCCGTAGTCGGACCTTGATTGTATCTGGTTGATGTAATGCTATATTTATGTATTGTGTGAAGTGGCGATTGTAAGCCAGCTCTGTACCTCTTTCTTATTCAGTACATGGGATGTGTAAAGATTACCCCTCTCGCGACATGCCTTCAATGCGGTTATGCCTCTAAGTCATGCTCCGACACGTGGGAGA
Source organism: Triticum aestivum (assembly GCF_018294505.1). Lineage (NCBI taxonomy): Eukaryota > Viridiplantae > Streptophyta > Magnoliopsida > Poales > Poaceae > Triticum > Triticum aestivum. The sequence goes on from NC_057806.1 coordinate 60,969,207, forward strand.
TATAGCCGCATCGTGGGTGTTACATGCCCCTCCGCCGCCATGGAGGCCATGGACCAGAGGGGAAACCCTTCTCCCATCTAGGGGAAGGTCAAGTAATAATAAGAAGAAGGGGGGCTCTCCCCCCTCTCTTCCGGTGGCGCCGGAACGCCGCCGGGGCCATCATCATCACCGCAATCTACACCAACAACTTCACCGCCATCATCACCAACTCTTCCCCCCTCTATGCAACGGTGTAACCCCTCTTTTACCCGCTGTAATATCTACTTAAACATGGTGCTCAACGCTATATATTGTTTCCCAATGATGTATGGCTATCCTATGATGTTTGAGTAGATCCGTTTTGTCCTATGGGTTAATTGATGATCATGATTGGTTTGAGTTGCATGTTTTTATTATTGGTGATGTCCTATGGTGCTCTCCGTGTCGCGCAAGCGTGAGGGATCCCCGCTGTAGGGTTTGCAATATGTTCATGATTTGCTTATGGTGGGTGGCATGAGTGATAGAAACACAGGCCCGAGTAAGTAGGTTGTTTGCGTATGGGAATAAAGAGGACTTGATGCCTTATAATGCTATGGTTGGGTTTTAACTTAATGATCTTTAGTATTTGCGGAAGCTTGCTAAAGTTCCAACCATAAATGCATATTATCCAAGAAGAGAAAGTATGTTAGCTTATGCCTCTACCTCAAATAAAATTGCAATAAGTATTACCGGTCTAGTTATCGATTGCCTAGGGACAAATAACTTTCTTGTGTGACAACAAACTCTCTACTAAAACTAACTTAGTTGTGTCTTCATCTAAACAGCCCCTACTTTTTATTTACGCTCTCTTTATTATCTTCAAACCTATCCAACAACACCTACAAAGTACTTCTAGTTTCATACTTGTTCTAGGTAAAGCGAACGTTAAGCGTGCGTAGAGTTGTATCGGTGGTCGATAGAACTTGAGGGAATATTTGTTCTACATTTAGCTCCTCGTTGGGTTTGACACTCTTACTTATCGATAACTAGACCGGTAATACTTATTTGCCATACTTAAATTGAAATGTATGATGCTACTCTTTACAAATCTGAAAATTTTGCCATACTTAAATATTATTATGATAATTATGCTTCCAGTGCCTATGTTGAACCATATATTGAGGACTCCTCCGCTGTCCAAGAAGATACTAATATTTTGCAGGAGTCTATGGAAGAAGGAATTAATGAAACTGTGGGCTCATTGGATGAAAAAGATGATGAGGAGAGCGAAGAACAAAAGGAGGAAAAGCGGATTAGCTACCCGTGACCACTTTCTAATGAGAGTAACTCTTCAACTCATACATTATTTAATGTCCCTTCGTTCTTACCGAAGGATGAATGCCATGATAATTGCTATGATCCCGTTGATTCTTTTGAAATATCCATTTTTATGATGCTTGCTATGCTTGTGGCCAAGATGCCAATATAAATTATGCGTATGGAGATGAACTTGATATAGTTACTTATGTTAAACATCAAATTGTTGCTATTGCACCCATGCATGATAGTCCGATTATCTTTTTAAATTCTCCCGACTACACTATATCGGAGAAGTTTGCCCTTACTAAGGATTATATTGATGGGTTGCATTTTACTACTACACATGATGATTTTGATAGATATAATATGCATGTGCTTGCTGCTCCTACTTGCAATTATTATGAGAGAGGAACTATATCTCTGCCTCTCCATGTTTCCAATATGATAAAATTGCAAGAAACTGTTTATACTATGCATTGGCCTTTACTATGTGTGCATGAATTGTTCTTTTATGACATGCCGATGCATAGGAAGAGATTTAGACTTTGTTGTTGCATGACATATGTTGCCTTGTGCTCACTACTAAATCACAAATCATTGTTAATTAAAATTGGCTTTGATATACCTTGGGATCCGGGTGGATCCATTACTTGAGCACTATATGCCTAGCTTAATGGCTTTAAAGAAAGCGCTGCCAGGGAGACAACCCGGAAGTTTTAGAGAGTCATTTATTTCTGTTGAGTACTTTTATATAGTTTAAAAACAAAAAATAATAAAGAGGGGAACCCAAATTTTTTCAAAAAGGAAAGTGAAAGTGAGAGAGACAAGCATTGTTGAAGTGGGGGAGCTCCTTGAACTTTGTTCATGCTCACGGAAACTTTATGAATCTTGATTACAGAAATTTTTCAAGAAAAATAATTATCCCCTTGTACAATTCCATTGTATTATAAAAATAATTTGCCAAGATTTGCCTTTAGGATGTTTACATTGCTTGTTGGTTTGTGCGGTGCAGAACAGAAACTTTGGCTGTGGTGCGTGATTTTATATTTTTTACTGGAACGTAAAATGGTTCTGAAACTTTTTGCAATGTATTTATATGAAATTTTTTTATTTTTCCTAATTTTGGCAGAATTTTTGGAGTAACAGAGATATGGTGAATGTTCAGATTACTAAAGACTGTCCTGTTTAAGACAAGTTCTGTTTTTGATGCATAGTTTGCTTGTTTTGATGAAACTATCAATTTCTATCAGTGGATTAAGCCATGAAAATGTTATATTACAGTAGCTACAATGCAAAAACAAAATATGAATTGGTTTTCAACAGTACTTAGAGTAGTGATTTTCTTTATTATACTAACGGATCTTACCGAGCTTTCTGTTGAGTTTTGTGTGATTGAAGTTTTCAAGTTTTGGGAGAGATCACAATGGATGAAGGAATAAGGGGTGGAAAGATCCTAAGCTTGGGGATGCCCGAGGCACCCCAAGGAAATATTCAAGGACTCCCTAGAAACCAAGCTTGGGGATGCCCCGGAAGGCATCCCCTCTTTCTTCTAACAATCATCGGTAATTTTACTTGGAGCTATATTTTTATTCGTCACATGATATGCGTAAATCTTGGAGCGTCTTTTGCATTTAGTTTTCACTTTTCTTTTATGCACCATGCTGGTATGAGATAGTCCATGGTTGATTTATAGAATGCTCATTGCACTTCATTTATATCTTTTGAGTATGGCTTTATAGAATGCTTCATGTGCTTCACTTATATCATTTAAAGTTTGGATTGCATGTTTCTCTTCAAATAGAAAACCTCCATTTGTAGAATGCTCTTTTGCTTCACTTATATTTGTTAGAGAGTGGGCATATCTTTTGTAGAAAGGACTAAACTCTCTTGCTTCACTTATATCCATTTAGAGAGATGACAGGAATTGGTCATTCACATGGTTAGTCATAAAATCCTACATAAAACTTGTAGATCACTGAATATGATATGTTTGATTCCTTGCAATAGTTTTGCGATATAAAGATGGTGATATTAGAGTCATGCTAGTGGGTAGTTGTGGATTGTAGAAATACTTGTGTTGAGGTTTGTGATTCCCGTAGCATGCACGTATGGTGAACCGTTATGTAACAAAGTTGGAGCATGAGGTATTTATTGATTGTCTTCCTTATGAGTGGTGGTCGGGGACGAGCGATGGTCTTTTCCTACCAATCTATCCCCCTAGGAGCATGCGCGTAGTACTTTGTTTCGATGACTAATAGATTTTTGCAATAAGTATGTGAGTTCTTTATGACTAATGTTGAGTCCATGGATTATATGCACTCTCACCCTTCCATCATTGCTAGCCTCTTCGGTACCATGCATTGCCCTTTCTCACCTTGAGAGTCGGTGAAAACTTCGCCGGTGCATCCAAACCCTGTGATACGATACACTCTATCACACATAAGCCTCCTTATATCTTCCTCAAAACAGCCACCATACCTACCTATCATGGCATTTCCATAGCCATTCTGAGATATATTGCCATCCAACTTCCATCATCATCATATACATGACTTGAGCATTGATTGTCATATTGCTTTGCATGATCGTAAGATAGCTAGCATGATTGAGGGAGTCCTGGATTAGGGGGTCTCCGGACAGCCGGACTATATCCTTTGGTCGGACTGTTAGACTATGAAGATACAAGATTGAAGACTTCGTCTCGTGTCCGGATGGGACTCTACCTGGCGTGGAAGGCAAGCTAGGCAATACGGATATGTATATCTCCTCCTTTGTAACCGACCTTGTGTAACCCTAGCCCCTCTGGTGTCTATATAAACCGGAGGGTCTTAGTCCATAGGACAACATACAATCATACCATAGGCTAGCTTCTAGGGTTTAGCCTCTCCGATCTCGTGGTAGATCAACTCTTGTAATACTCATATCATCAAGAATAAATCAAGTAGGACGTAGGGTTTTACCTCCATCAAGAGGGCTCGAACCTGGGTAAAACATCGTGTCCCCTGCCTCCTGTTACCATCCGCCTTAGACGCACAGTTCGGGACCCCCTACCCGAGATCCTCCGGTTTTGACACCGACATTGGTGCTTTCATTGAGAGTTCCTCTGTGTCATCGCCGTTAGGGTTGATGGCTCCTACGATCATCGATAGCGATGCAGTCCAGGGTGAGACTTTTCTCCCTGGATAGATCTTTGTGTTCGGCGGCTTCGCACTGCAGGCCAACTCGCTTGGCCATCTAGAGCAGATCGAAAGTTACGCCCCTGGCCACCAGGTCAGGTTTGGAAGCTTAAACTACATGGCCGACATCTGCGGAGACTTGATCTTCGACGGATTCGAGCCCCTGCCTTATGCAATGCACGGTCACGATGAATACCATTTAGCTCTAACATCGGACCGTATTCAGGAGATCGCACCGGCAGCCGCTCGGACCAAGTTGCGCCATCCATGGACGGGTGGATGGACCCCGTCACGGAGGCCGTACCCCCAGCGGCGATCGAGCCAAATATCTACCTTACCCTTCACGAGAGCCATGTTGCCAAACTGCCGGATCCTTCTCTGGCCACGGACTCCGAACCACCTGCGCCCGTGCCTGTCGAATCCGACTGGGCGCCGATCATGGAGTTCACCTTCGCGGATATCTTTCAGCACTCGCCTTTCGATGACATACTGAACTCATTAAGGTCTCTTTCCTTGTCAAAAGAGTCCTGGCCGAACCATGTTCGGCAGGATTGGGATGCGGATGACGAAGAAATTCGCTGCCCACCCACCACCCACTTAGTAGCCACTGTCGATGACTTAACCAACATGCTCGACTTTGACTCCGAAGACATCAATGGTATGGACGACGATGCGGGAGTCGAAGAGGAATCACTGCCCACAGGGCACTGGACAGCCACCTCGTCATACGATATATACATGGTGGACACACCCAAAGAAGGCAATGGCAACGAGACAATGGAGGATGACCCCTCCAAGAAGCAACCCAAGCGCCGGCGTCAGCGGCGCCGCTCTAAGTCCCGCCAAGGCAAAAGTGGTGATACTGGCACCAGAGATAACAGCACCCCGGACAGTGCCGAAGAAAACTACAATCCCCTCGAGCAAGATTCAGAGCAGGAGGATGGAGGAGCCAGCTCTCCTGAGAGAGCGGCAGATGGAGAGGCGGAGGATGATAATTACATGCCTCCCTCCGAAGACGAGGCAAGCCTCAGCGATGACGAATTCGTCGTGCCAGAGGATCCCGTCGAACAAGAGCGCTTCAAGCGCCAGCTTATAGCCACGGCAAATAGCCTCAAGAAAAAGCAGCAGCAGGTTCAAGCTGATCAAGATTTGCTAGCTGACAGATGGACTGAAGTCCTGGCGGCCGAGGAGTATAAACTCGAACGCCCCTCGAAGAGTTACCCAAAGTGCAGGTTGCTACCCCGACTAGAGGAGAAAGCACTGAAACCTACATCCCCGGCGTATGACGCGGCTGATCGGCCACCTCGTGGCTGCGACAGAGAGACGTTCTAGCCAAAAGCTCAGCCCGCACCCCGACATCATTCAAATAAAAAGGCAGGGGGAAATACGCCAGACTTTCGAGACGTATTGGAGGACAAATCAAGACATGCAAGATCGATCTACGGATCACGAGGGCGCGCCACTATACGAGACGATAATCGTCACGATGTATATAGTAAAAGTAAGTTCGGCCGGGCCGAACACAGCCGGCAAGACTCATTCGAGCTGCGTCGCGATATAGCCCAATACAGAGGCGCCGCACACCCCTTATGCTTCATAGACGAAGTGATGGATCATCAAATCCCAAAGGGTTTCAAACCCGTAAATATAGAATCATACGACGACACAACAGATCCTGCGGTGTGGATCGAGGATTTCCTCCTGCACATTCACATGGACCGCGGTGATGACCTACACGCCATCAAATACCTCCCACTCAAACTCAAAGGACCAGCTCGGCATTGGCTCAACAGCTTGCCAGCAGAGTCCATTGGCTGTTGGGAAGATATGGAGGCCGCATTCCTCGACAACTTTCAGGGCACTTATGTGCGACCACCAGATGCCGATGACTTGAGCCACATAATTCAATAGCCATAGGAATCAGCCAGGCAATTCTGGACACGGTTCCTAACAAAGAAAAATCAAATCATCGACTGTCCGGATGCAGAGGCCCTAGCAGCTTTCAAGCACAACATCTGCGACGAGTGGCTAGCCCGGCACCTTGGTTAGGAAAAGCCGAAATCTATGGCAGCCCTCACGACACTCATGACTCGCTTTTGCGCGGGAGAAGACAGCTGGCTGGCTCACAGTAATAACATATCAAAGAACCATGGTACTTCGGATACCAAGGACGGCAAGGGCAGGTCACGTTGCAACAAGCATAAGCGCCGTAGTAACAGCGACAATACCGAGGATACGGCAGTCAATGTCAGATTCAAAGGCTCTAAACCCGGTCAGCAGAAAAAGCCATTCAAAAGAAGCACTCCGGGCCCGTCCAGTTTGGACCGTATACTCGATCGCTCGTGTCAAATACACGGCACCCCTGACAAGCCAGCCAACCACACCAACAGGGACTGTTGGGTGTTCAAGCAGGCTGGCAAGTTAAATGCCGAAAACAAAGATAAGGGGTCACATAGTGATGACGAAGAGGAGCCTCGGCAGCCGAACACCGGAGGACAGAAGAGGTCCCCCCCACAAGTGCGGGCGGTGAACATGATATACGCAACCCACATCCCCAAAAGGGAGCGGAAGCATGCGTTCAGGGACATATATGCGTTGGAGCCAGTCGCCCCAACGTTCAACCCATGGTCTTCCTATCCGATCACCTTCGATCGCAGGGACCACCCCACTAGTATCCGTCACGGCGGATTCGCCACGTTGGTCCTCGACCCAATCATTGACGGATTTCACCTCACTCGAGTCCTAATGGATGGCGGCAGCAGCCTAAACCTGCTTTATCAGGACACAATGCGCAAAATGGGTATAGACCCCTCAAGGATCACACCCACTAAAAGGACCTTTAAAGGTGTCATACCAGGTGTGGAGGCCCATTGCACGGGCTCAGTCACACTAGAAGTGGTCTTCGGATCTCCGGATAACTTCCGAAGCGAAGAGTTAATCTTCGACATAGTCCCGTTCCGCAGTGGCTACCATGCACTGCTCGGGCAAACCGCATTCGCAAGATTCAATGCGGTACCACATTATGCATTTCTCAAGCTCAAGATGCCAGGGCCTCGGGGGGTCATCACAGTCAATGGAAACACAGAGCGCTCTCTCCGCACAGAGGAGCACACTGCGGCCCTCGCAGCAGAAGTGCAAAGCAGCCTCTTAAGGCAATCCACTAGTTCGACGATTAAGGACCTGGACAACTTCAAGCGCGCCCAGAGTAATTGGCAACTCGACCGCCTGGCACATCCCGAGCTCGCATAGCAATGCGGCCCCCACCCCAGCCCCAGCCAAACGGCGAAATCCGTGCCACACGTACATAATTACGCATTAAAAATACCATGGGCACAGGCGAGGAGGGGGGCACGACGGCGGCATGCCCCAAGTCGCGGCCTAAACCGCACTAGGGGCTTCCCGCTTTGTTATTTTTCTCTTTCAGGACTTTAATCTCTGGACACCCTGTCCGACAGCGTGATTGCCGAACACATGATGCAGCAACCAAGGAGGTAGAAAGCAACGTCACACCATGGAACTCCTAGGTGGATTACGATAACGAGCAAAATATTTGTTTTAATACTATTCCTCAGCTTGCCCTTGGAAGGGACATGTCAAACAGTCCTACTTTTTGCTTATCGCACTACCTGTATCATTCTGCTTTAACGCACCTTTTTGAATAAAAAATGCATAGCATTAAGACTATTATTGCATTCTTCTTTTTTATATATATGTTCATTTATGACAACCAGCACCTGTACACTTTGGTATGACCAATACGCTAGGGGCTTAAGTATACCCCACAATACGGCGTGAGAAGTCTGAACACTTTCGACAGTGCGGCACCCCGAACTTATAGCATTATATGCATCAGCTCCGAATCATGTCTTGGGTCAATAGTTGGGTTTGCCCGGCTCCCATGTTTTGGTACCTTATGTTCCGCTATATCGGCTAAGGTAGCACTGGGAGAACTACTGCGATTGTGCCCTGGTTCTACTGGGCTAAGCACCTCAGTAGAGAAAGCTAAAACTGACTGTCATGATAAGGCGAGAGACTGGTCGTTGTTCGAGAGGTTTTCGAGTCCCTAAAGACTTATGCCACTTAGAGTGAGGAGTCGGCCCTGTCCGGCTTAAGGCGTGTATCGCGCCCCGAATTTTTCCTTCCGAATACTAGGGGCTTCGCCGAAATTTAAAATTATAGAATTCTATGGCTAAGTAGAGTGATAACGCATTATAGTCCGATTGCCTTGTTCGTTGTGCTGAGCACCTCCCTCGAAGGACCCAACAATGGGAACAAGAGTGCTCAGGTTTATCCCGAACGCCCCGGCACTCGTGGCGTGGGGGCAGAAGCCGTTGACTAGCCATCTCTCAGATTTGGTAAATAGCCGAACAGAAGGTAATATTTTAAATTCAAACAAGCGTTGCTAGCGCATATGAACAAGTTTTCATAAATATAGGATTACACGAGCGAGTTTACTCAAATATTATATCTTTCGTACACTCGTCCGCTATGAGACGAGCGCCCTTTAGGACACCCTCATAGTACATCTCGGGGTGGAGATGCTCCTTGCCCTGCGGTGGCCCTTCCTTCACCAGCTTCACAGCGTCCATCTTGGCCCATTGCACCTTCACACGGGCGAAAGCCCGACGTGCACCTTCGATGCAAACGGACCGCTTGATGACTTCAAGCCGTGGGCAGGCATCCACAAGCCGCCTCACCAGGCCGAAGTAGCTCCAGGCCACATCCGGACCATAAAGCCCTTCATGGCCTGTTCGGCCGCCTTGTGCAGCTCGACCAGTTGCTTCAGCTGGTCGCTCAGAGGCATCGGGTGTTCGGTCCCAGTATACTGAGACCAGAACAGCTTCTCCGTTGAGCTTCCCTCCTCGGCCTGGTAAAACTGTGCGGCATACGACACCCTGCGGGGCAAATCTGCGAATGCTCCTGGAGAGCTCCGGATTCTGGAAAGTAATAAGTAATTCACTTTCACATGCTTGCTTTGTATATAGAATGCCTTACCCGCCGCTATCTTCTTCATCGCATCAATTTCCTGGAAGGCCTTTTGGGCTTCGGCCTTGGCACTCTTTGCGCTCTCGAGGGCGGCGGCAAGCTCGGACTCTCGCGTCTTCAAGTCAAGCCCCAACACCTCGTGCTAGGTCACGAGAGCGTGGAGCTCTTGCTGCACCTCGCCCACCCGAGCCTCATGGCTCTCCTGCTCAGTGCGCTCCTTGGCCGCTTTGTTTTCGGCCTCGGATAGCGCTTGCTTCAGGGTCGCCACCTCGATCGTGGCCCCTGGCAAATTTACGATGATCCTGTCATTTTGCAATCACATTCTTTTTATACATATCCATGGACTAGGTACTACTTACCTTTGTTCTCCTCGAGCTGCCTCTTGGCAAGGCCGAGCTCGTCCTTGGACCCTTTAAGGTCCTCCCTCAGTGCGGCGACCTCCGTAGTCAGTGCAACAGAGGCCAACAGCGAAGCCTGCATACGCATATAGACATACTTATATTAGACTCCTGCGATATTGTTTGATCCTCTGTTCGGCTTTTCTTTTTGAACACCGAACAGAGCATCAGGGGCTACTGTCTATGCGGTAATATTTTTCCTATATTTCAAAAACTTACATCAAAGCCTGTTAGAAGGCTGGCACAGGCTTCAGTCAATCCGCTCTTGGCGGACTGAACCTTCTGGACCACTGCACTCATAATAGTGCGGTGCTCTTCGTTAATGGAAGCGCTGCGAAGCGCTCCTAGCAGATTGTCCGGTGCCTCTAGATGGACAGAGGTCACCGGCACAGGCGTTTTGCCCCTTTTGGAAGGAGGCCGCCTGCCTGAGTCCGGAACCACTGGGGGTTCCGGTGCGGTGTTCGGCTGAGGGCCGAACTTGGAGCCCTCGGGAGCCTTGCTCCTTCTGCTCTCAGAGTCCGGAAGGTCGCCTTGAGGCGCCTCCGGGATTGCCTCCCCTCGGCCCGGTGCCTCTTGAGACAATACCTCGGCATCGTCCGTAGGGCAAGGGGAGGTGGCGGTCAGAAGTGGATCGCTATCCATATCCGACGAGCCCAGGGAGCCGTCCGACGATATATCGATACAGGCTCGCGATGGTCTGCATAGTCATAATTCGGCGTTAGGAGAGGCAGTGTGACAAAGGTATGCTATGAGTTATTCTGGCATTCGAATACTTACGACTTCGCCAGGGGCTTGGACCTGAGCAGCCACTCGTCTTTGCCTTCGGCAGTGATGGTGGAATAGTCCAGAAGGAGAGTCCTTCCCTTCTTGGGACCTTCGCCCCCCCCCCCCGGTTTGGGCAGCCTTCCTTTTCTTGTCTCCCCCCGCTGACGGGGGAGCATCTTCTGCTTCCTCCTCGTATTCGGGGGAGAAGTGTGTCGTAGAGTTAACGGACGGTGAGTCCGATAACACCTGGCGTCTGGAACTCTTTCGGGTTTCCTTGGCCTTCTTGGTCTTCTCCGGCACCTTATAAGGGGCCAGAGTCAGCATCTCCATAAGGAGAGCGTCCGCAGTGTCTTCGGGCAGAGGGCCGAACAGTTAATCTGCCCCGACGTCTCCACCCAGTCCTATCAAACGCATGGAGATCAGACCCCACACATGATTAAGCTAGGGGAAATAAAATATCCTACCAGATGTATAGAACTCACCGAATGCGCTCGGCGCTTCGCGCTTTGCCCGCGGTCCTCGGTGAGGTAGGGAGGGACCTCGGCGCCCTTGAACAGCACCTTCCAGACGTCTTTGTGTGTCATATCGAAGAGCTCGCTCAGAGTCTCGTGCTGAGCCAGGTCAAACTCCCACAAGTTGAAATCCCGTTGTTGACACGGGAGGATCCGGCGGATGAGCATGACCTGGAGTACATTGACAAGCTTGAGCTTCTTGCTTGCCATATTCTGGATACATTTCTGGAGTCCGTCCAGCTCCACCGATGAACCCCAGGACAGGCCCTTCTCTTTCCAGGAGGTGAGCCGCGTGGGGATTCCGGATCGAAACTCAGGGGCAGCCACCCAGTTGGTGTCGCGCGGCTCGGTGATGTAGAACCACACCGATTGCCACCCCTTTATGGTCTCCACGAAGGAGCCTTCAAGCCATATGATGTTGGGCATCTTGCCCACCATGGCTCCGCCGCATTCCGCTTGTTGGCCGCCCACCACCTTCGGCTTGATATTGAAGGTCTTTAACCATAGGCCAAAGTGGGGGCGGATGCGGAGGAAAGCCTCACACACGACGATGAACGCCGAGATGTTAAGGATGAAGTTCGGGGCCAGAGCATGGAAGTCCAGCCCGTAAGAGAACATGAGACCACGGACGAATGGATGGAGGGGAAACCCCAGTCCGCGGAGGAAGTGGTGGAGGAAGACTACCCTCTCATGAGGTTCAGGGGTAGGAATGATTTGCCCCGCGGCGGGCAGCCGGTGCGCGATGTTCGCGGCTAAGTATCCGGCTCTGTGCAGCTTCTTGATGTGTCCCTCCGTAACGGAGGAAGCCATCCATTTGCCTTCCACTCCGGACATGATTGGAGAAGGTTGAGGGGAAGGATGTGGGCTTGGGCTTTGGAGTTCGAGTGCGCAAGAATGGATGAGCAAGGAGGAAGAAGGCGTGGGTAGGAAAAGGTTAAACCTTGTCCCTTTATAAGGGCGGCCGAAACTATGCACCCCCACTAGCCTGGTAAAACTCGCTTATCCAAGCGCCATAATTGATGGCGCGGTTGGGTTACCCATGCCCATATTGATGAGAATCCCGTAATAAGAGGGACATGATCTCTTATTTGACAAGACGTGTCAAAAAACTGCCTCGCGTTATGTGCGGGGCTAGTCAAAGGAAACTGTTCGAATAATCATCGGACCATGGCCTAATGTCATGTTTTTAAAACAAGTCAGCATATTAGATTTGTGGAAATATTATTCTCTCTACGGTGGTATGTGGAACTTATTTTGCAGGGTCGGACACTATCCTTATCTTCAAAATTTTCCGTGGTATGTTCGGAGGAGGAACCCGCCTTGCAATGTCGAAGACAATACTGCGAGCCGAACTCATCGTCATTGAAGCCTGGTTTAGGGGCTACTAAGGGAGTCCTGGATTAGGGGGTCTCTGAGCAGCCGGACTATATCCTTTGGCCGGACTGTTAGACTATGAAGATACAAGATTGAAGACTTCGTCTCGTGTCCGGATGGGACTCTCCTTGTCGTGGAAGGCAAGCTAGGAAATATGGATATATATATATATATATATATATATATATATATCTCCTCCTTTCTAACTGACCTTGTGTAACCCTAGCCCCTCTGGTGTCTATATAAACCGGAGGGTCTTAGTCCGTAGGACAACATACAATCATACCATAGGCTAGCTTCTAGGGTTTAGCCTCTCCGATCTCGTGGTAGATCAACTCTTGTAATACTCATATCATCAAGAATAAATCAAGCAGGACGTAGGGTTTTACCTCCATCAAGAGGGCCCGAACCTGGGTAAAACATCGTGTCCCCTGCCTCCTGTTACCATCCGCCTTAGACGCATAGTTCGGGACCCCCTACCCGAGATTCATCGGTTTTGACACCGACAATGATGTTTTCATGGCTTGTCCATTTTTTGATGTCATTGCTATGCTAGATCATTGCACATCCTGGTACACCGCCGGAGGCATTCATATAGAGTCATATCTTTGTTCTAGTATGGAGTTGTAATATTGAGTTGTAAGTAAATAAAAGTGTGATGATCATCATTATTAGAACATTGTCCCATGATCAAAATAAAAGTGGCCAAAGAAGCCCCCCAAAAAAGATAGAGGCCAAAGAAGCCTACAAAAAGAAAAAAAGAAAAAAAAGAGATGGGACAATGTTACTATCATTTTGCCACACTTGTGCTTCAGAGTAGCACCATGTTCTTTATATATAGAGTCTCTTGAGTTATCACTTTCATATACTAGTGGGAATTTTCATTATAGAACTTGGCTTGTATATTCCAATGATGGGCTTCCTCAAGTGCCCTAGGTATTCATAAGCAAGCAAGTTGGATGCACACCCACTTAGTTTCAGTCTGATCTTCCATACACTTATAGCTCTTAGTTCATTTGTTAAATGGAAATCCCTACTCCTCGCATTGACATCAATTGATGGGCATCTCCATAGCCCGTTGATTATCCGCGTCTATGTGAGACTTTCTTCCTTTTTGTCTTCTCCACACAACCTCCACCATCATATTCTATTCCACCTATAGTGCTATGTCCATGGCTCACGCTCATGTATTGCGTGAAAGTTGAAAAGGTTTGAGAACGTTAAAAGTATGAAACAATTGCTTGGCTTGTCATCGGGGTTGTGCATGATTTGAATATTTTGTGTGGTGAAGATGGAGCATAGCTAGACTATATGATTTTGTAGGGATAACTTTCTTTGGCCATGTTATTTTGAAAAGACATGATTGCTTTATTAGTATGCTTGAAGTATTATTGTCTTAATGTGAAATGAGATACTGTTGCTTTGAATCACTCGTGTCTTAATATTCATGCCATGATTAGATTACATGATCAAGATTATGCTAGGTACCATTCCACATCAAAAATTATATTTTTTATCATTTACCTACTCGAGGACGAGTAGGAATTAAGCTTGGGGATGATGATACGTCTCCGTCGTATCTATATTTTTTGATTGTTCCATGCCAATATTCTACAACTTTCATATAGTTTTGGCAACTTTTTATACTATCTTTGGGACTAACATATTGATCCAGTGCCCAGTGCCAGTTCTTGTTTGCTGCATGTTTTTTGTTTCGCAGAAAATCCATACCAAACGGAGTCCGAACAGGATAAAAACTGACGGAGATTTTTTTGGAATATATGTGATTTTTGGGAAGAAGAATCAATGCGAAACGATGCTCGAGGGGGCCACGAGGCAAGGGCGCGCGCTCCAGGGGGTCAGGCGCGCCCTGGGCCCTCGTGGCCACCCTGTAAGGCGGTTGGTGCCCTTCTTTTGCCGCAAGAAAGCTAATATCTGGATAAAAATCGTGCCCAAAATTCAGGCCAATCGGAGTTACGGATCTCTGGGAATTTAAGAAACGGGGAAAGGGCAGAATCTGGAACACAGAAATAGAGAGAGACAGAGAGACAGATCCAATCTCGGAGGGGCTCTCACCCCTCCGCCTCCATGGAGGCCATGAACCAGAGGGGAAACCCTTCTCCCATCTAGGAGGAAGGTCAAGCAATAAGAAGAAGAAGGGGGGCTCTCTCCCCCTTGATACGTCTCCAACGTATCTATAATTTTTGATTGCTCCATGCTATTTTATCTTCTGTTTTGGACATTATTGGGCTTTATTATCCACTTTTATATTATTTTTGGGACTAACCTATTGACCTAGAGCCCAGTGCCAGTTCCTGTTTTTTCCCTTGTTGTAGTGTTTCGAAGAAAAGGAATATCAAACGGAGTCCAAACGGAATGAAACCTTCGGAAAAGTTATTTTTGGAAAGAAAGCAATATAGGAGACTTGGAGTGCATGTCAGGGGATCAACGAGGAAGCCACGAGGCAGGGGGGCGCGCCCACCCCCTGGGCGCGCCCTCCACCCTCATGGGCCCCTCGTGGCTCCCTTGATGTATTTCTTCAGCCTATATATATCCATATACCCTAAAACGATCGGGGAGCAGAATAGATCAGGAGTTCCGCCGCCAGAAGCCTCCGTAGCCACCGAAAACCAATCTAGACCCTGTCGGAGGGGGGAATCCTTCTCCGGTGCCCATCTTCATCATCCCGGCGCTCTCCATGACGAGGAGGAAGTAGTTCTCCCTAGGGGCTGAGGGTATGTACTAGTAGCTATGTGTTTGATCTCTCTCTCTCTCTCTCTCATGTTCTTGAGGTGGTACGATCTTGATGTATCACGAGATTTGCTATTATAGTTGGATCTTATGATGTTTCTCCCCCTCTACTCTCTTGTAATGAATTGAGTTTTCCCTTTGAAGTTATCTTATCGGATTGAGTCTTTAAGGATTTGAGAACGCTTGATGTATGTCTTGCGTGGGATAGCCATGGTGACAATGGGGTATTCTATTGATCCACTTGATGTATGTTTTGGAGATCAACTTGCGGGTTCCGCCCATGAACCTATGCATAGGGGTTGGCACACGTTTTCGTCTTGACTCTCCGGTTGAAACTTTGGGGCACTCTTTGAGGTCCTATGTGTTGGTTGAATAGATGAATCTGAGATTGTGTGATGCATACCGTATAATCATACCCACGGATACTTGAGGTGACATTGGAGTATCTAGGTGACATTAGGGTTTTGGTTGATTTGTGTCTTAATGTGTTATTCTAGTACGAACTCTAGGGTTGTTTGTGACACTTATAGGAATAGCCCAAAGGATTGATTGGAAAGAATAACTTTGAGGTGGTTTCATATCCTACCATAATCTCTTCATTTGTTCTCTGCTATTAGTGACTTTGGAGTGACTCTTTGTTGCATGTTGAGGGATAGTTATATGATCCAATTATGTTATTATTGTTGAGAGAACTTGGACTAGTGAAAGTATGAACCCTAGGCCTTGTTTCAACGCATTGCAATACCGTTTACGCTCACTTTTATTAATAGTTACCTTGCTGTTTTTATATTTTCAGATTACAAAAACCTTTATCTACCATCCATATACCACTTGTATCACCATCTCTTCGCCGAACTAGTGCACTTATACAATTTACCATTGTATTGGGTGTGTTGGGGACACAAGAGACTCTTTGTTATTTGGTTACAAGGTTGTTTGAGATAGACCATCTTCATCCTACGCCTCCTACGGATTGATAAACCTTAGGTCATCCACTTGAGGGAAATTTGCTACTGTCCTACAAACCTCTGCACTTGGAGGCCCAACAATGTCTACAAGAAGAAGGTTGTGAAGTAGATATCAAGCTATTTTCTGGCGCCGTTGCCGGGGAGGTTAGCGCTTGAAGGTATATCTTTAGATCTTGCAATCCAATCTTTTTGTTTCTTGTTTTAGCACTAATTTAGTTTATAGAAGAAAACTACAAAAAAATATGGAATTGAGTTTGCCTCATACGCTTCATCTTTTTAATATCTTTCGTGAGTATGATGGAAAGGAAAATTGTGCCAAAGTGTTAGAATAAGAATGCATTAAAATGTTTGGCACTAAATATTTGAATGATGAGCATGGTTGCAATGTTGTTAGTATGAATTCCTTGAATATCCATGATGCTAATGATATGCAAAGCCACAAGCTTGGGGAAGCTATGTTTGATGAAGATGATATTTTTTGTCCCCCAAGTTTTGATGACCAAATTTATTATGATGAAAGCATGCCTCCTATTTATGATGATTATATTGATGAAAGTGGATTTGGAGAGGTCATGACTTTATTTAGAGATGAATCCACTATTTCGGAAGAGGTTCCAATTGATTATGAGAACAAAGTTGCTATCTATGATGATTATTGTGATGACTTGTATGCTATAAAGAATAATGATATACATGAAACTTGTCATCATGATTTTAGTTTTCAATTGGATTATGCCTCACATGATAATTATTTTGTTGAGTTTGCTCCCACTACTATTCAAGAGAAGAAATTTGCCTATGTGGAGAGTAATAAAATTTCTATGCTTGTAGATCATGAAAAGAATGCTTTAGGTGCTGGTTATATTGTTGAATTCATTCATGATGCTACTGAAAATTATTATGAGGGACTAACTTATGCTTGTAGGAATTGCAATAATATCAAGTTTCCTCTCTATGTGTTGAAAATCTTGAAGTTATGCTTGTTTTGCTCCCCTATGCTAGTTGATTATTGTTCCCATAAATTGTTTGCTCACAAAATCCCTATGCATAGGAAATGGGTTAGACTTAAATGTGTTAGCAATATGCTTCATGATGCTCTCTTTATGTTTCAATTCTTATCTTTTATGTGAGCATCATTGAAATCATCATGCCTAGCTAGGGGCGTTAAACGATAGCGCTTGTTGGGAGGCAACCCAACTTTATTTTTGTTATTTGATTTTTGGTATTGTTTAGTAATAAATAATTCATATAGCCTCTGTTTTGATTGTGTTTTTTGTGTTTAATTAGTGTTTGTGCCAAGTAGAACCGTTGGGAAGACTTGGGGAAAGTCTTGTTGATCTTGCCGTAAAAAACAGAAACTTTAGCGCTCACGAGAATTGCTCCCATTTTCATTTGGAAAGTGCTATTTAGTTAATTATTTTTGAAGATGATTAATAGATAAATTCCTCACGTCCATCAATTTATTTTAGAATTTTTGGGGTTCCGGAAGTTTGCGTTAGTTACAGATTACTACAGACTGTTCTGTTTTTGACAGATTCTGTTTTACGTGTGTTGTTTGCTTATTTTAATGAATCTATGAGTAGTATCGGAGGGTATGAACCATAGACGAGTTGGAATACAGTAGATATTACACCAATATAAATAAATAATGAGTTCATTACAGTACCTAAGTGGTTATTTATTTTCTTATACTAACGGAGCTTACGAGTTTTCTGTTAAGTTTTGTGCTGTGAAGTTTTCAAGTTTTGGGTAAAGATTCGATGTACTATGGAATAAGGAGTGGAAAGAGCCTAATATTGGGGATGCCCAAGGCACCCCAAGGTAATATTCAAGGACAACCAAGAGCCTAAGCTTGGGGATGCCCCGTAAGGCATCCCCTCTTTCGTCTTCATTCATCCGTAACTCTACTCGGAGCTATATTTTTATTTACCACATGATATGTGTTTTGCTTGGAGCGTCATTTTATTTTATTTAGTTTTGCTTGATGTTTGAATAAAATACCAAGATCTGAAATTTTTAAATGTTAGAGAGTCTTCACATAGTTGCGTAATTATTCGACTACTCATTGAGCTTCACTTATATCTTTCGGAGTAGTTTGTTGTTGCTCTAGTGCTTCACTTATATCTTTTTAGAGCACGGTGGTGGTTTTATTTTGTAGAAATAGATGAAGTCTCATGCTTCACTTATATTATTTTGAGAGTCTTTAGAACAGCATGGTAATTTGCTTTGGTTATGAAACTAGTCCTAATATGATGGGCATCCAGGAGGGATATAATAAAACTTTCATATAAGTGCATTCAATACTAAGAGAAGTTTGATACTTGATGATTGTTTTGAGATATGGAGATAGTGATATCAAAGTTGTGCTAGTTGAGTAGTTGTGAATTTCAGAAATGCTTGTGTTGAAGTTTGCGAGTCCCGTAGCATGCACGTATGGTAAACGTTATGTAACAAATTTGAAACATGAGGTGTTCTTTGATTGTCCTCCTTATGAGTGGCGGTCGGGGACGAGCGATGTTCTTTTCCTACCAATCTACCCCCCTAGGAGCATGCACGTAGTGCTTGGTTTTTGATGACTTGTAGATTTTTGCAATAAGTATGTGAGTTCTTTATGACTAATGTTGAGTCCATGGATTATACGCACTCTCACCTTTCCATCATTGTTAGCCTCTTCGGTACCGTGCATTGCCCTTTCTCACCTTGAGAGTTGGTGCAAACTTTGCCGGTGCATCCAAACCCCGTGATATGATACGCTCTGTCACACATAAACCTCCTTATATCTTCCTCAAAACAGCCACCATACCTACCTATTATGGCATTGCCATAGCCATTCCGAGATATATTGCCATGCAACTTTCCACCTTTCCGTTTATCATGACACGTTCATCATTGTCATATTGCTTAGCATGATCATGTACTTGACATAGTATTTGTGGCAAAGCCACCGTTCATAATTATTTCATACATGTCACTCTTGGTTCATTGCATATCCCGGTACACCGCTGGAGGTATTCATATAGAGTCATACTTTGTTCTAGTATTGAGTTGTAATCATTGAGTTGTAAATAAGTAGAAGTGTGATGATCATCATTTTCTAGAGCATTGTCCCAAGTGAGGAATATGAAAAAAAAGAAAGGCCATAAAAAAGAGAAGTCCCAAAAAAATGAGAGAAAAAGAGAGAAGGGACAATGCTACTATCCTTTGCCACACTTGTGCTTCAAAGTAGCACCATAATCCTCATGAGAGAGAGTCTCTTGTTTTATCACTTTCATATACTAGTGGGAATTTTTCATTATAGAACTTGGCTTGTATATTCCAACAATGGGCCTCCTCAACTGCCCTAGGTCTTCGTGAGAAAGCAAGTTGGATGCACATCCACTTAGTTTCTTTTGTTGAGCTTTCATACATTTATAGCTCTAGTGCATCCGTTGCATGGCAATCCCTACTCCTTGCATTAACGTCAATCGATGGGCATCTCCATAGCTCATTGATTAGCCTCGTTGATGTGGGACTTTCTCCTTTTTGTCTTCTCCACATAACCCCCATCATCATATTCTATTCCACCCATAGTGCTATATCCATGGCTTGCGCTCATGTATTGCGTGAAGGTTTATAAAGTTTGAGATTACTAAAGTATGAAACAATTGCTTGGCTTGTCATCGGGGTTGTGCATGATGAGAGCATTCTTGTGTGATGAAAATGGAGCATGAATAAACTATATGATTTTGTAGGGATGAACTTTATTTGGCCATGTTATTTTGAGAGGACATAATTGCTTAGTTAGTATGCTTGAAGTATTATTATATTTATGTCAATATGAACTTTTATCTTAAATCTTCCGGATCTGAATACTCATACCACAATTAAGAAGAATTACATTGAAATTATGCCAAGTAGCACTCCGCATCAAAAATTCTGTTTTTATCATTTACCTACTCAAGGACGAGAAGGAATTAAGCTTGGGGATGCAGATACGTCTCCAACGTATCTATAATTTTTTATTGCTCCATGCTATATTATCTTCTGTTTTGGACATTATTGGGCTTTATTATCCACTTTTATATTATTTTTGGGACTAACCTATTAACCCAGAGCCCAGTGCCAGTTCCTGTTTTTCCCTTGTTTCAATGTTTCAAAGAAAAGTAATATCAAACGGAGTCCAAACGGAATGAAACCTTCAGAAAAGTTATTTTTGGAAAGAAAGTAATACAAGAGACTTGGAGTGCACGTCAGGGGATCAACGAGGAAGCCACGAGGTAGGTGTCGTGGTTCTAAGTCTAATAGTAGAATAGGGGGGTAGGGATGTAGAGGCAAGATCCTAGATATGGAGGAGTTGTACACGCGAGGTTTACGAGTTCAGGCCCTTCTCGGAAGAAGTAACAACCCTACGTCTCGGAGCCCGGAGGCGGTCGACTGGATTATATGCGTGTGAGTTACAGGGGGTGCGAACCCTTGTCCCTGGGGAGGGGGGTGGCTTATATAGAGTTCGCCAGACCCCTCCCGCCCTTAGTTACAAAGGGTTTAAGGTACATAAAGATGGGGACGTTACTAGTAACGCCTGCAATAAAGATACATAATGACCATTAAAGCTATGACTTAATTCCCGACCATTACAGAGTGGAGTGGCTCTAGATCTTCTGGTAGTCGAGTGATTGTCCATACGGTCGAGTGTCTTCAAGACTGTCGAGTGGAACATAGCTTCATCGTCGAGTGGATGATGATTTTTCTTCGAATGCTTCTGGTTCTTTTAAAGATGTCCTTGGGGAGGGTATCTTGGACAGATTCATGACTCTACCCTAGGTACATTGCTTCATCATTAGCCCCCGAATGGATCAGGGTTTGAGTGAGGAAGGAGTTGAGAACACTTCCGACTCATTTTTCGTGCTATGAGTATATCTTGTTCTGGATCAATGAACTGAGGTGACGACACCAACTTATTTTTCAGTCGCCTTGATCCATTCTTAGTTCTTGTCGAGTGAACTTTTACTGAAGAGTTCTGAGTGATGATGTGGAGGATGTCTTCCGTCTGACAAGTTGTTCTGCTGTCCGCGGATTTCGCGAGATTCGAATTTTGGGAAGCGCACCGGGCGGGGGAGGCCGCGGTAATCGGGACGGATTAGGCAGGTCGCCTCGATCCCCGTGCTACATTTTTTGCCACGTATCGTGCGCGTGACTGTTGCGGGATTTGATAAGATCGTCTGGGCCTACAAGTCAGTCACTCGGAAGTGTCCTTATAAAAAGCACCGGACCGGGCCTTTGAACAGTGCGCCCTCATTCTCCTTCTTCTTCCTCAGATTTCTCCACTGCGCCTGCTTTTGCTCTCGGTGTCGTAGCCCCGCTAGGACTCGATTCGCTGCCATGGGGAAGGAGAAGACGGTGGCGTTGGAGCATGCAAAGAAGGCGACGGCGAAGGCGGAAGGAAAGAGGACCAGCCGGGGTGGATCCTCGTCAAGGTCCGGCCTGCCGCCAGGCTGGATCCAGGGCGACTGGATCAGCTCGACGATCAGCCAAGACGACATCGACGATCTGGTTGAGGGGGGACTAATCCCCCACGAATTGGCGCGGCTCTCGGGGAACGAGACCGAGCCGCGGACGCAGGAGGGTGAGTGTGTTCTCCTCGCCACTCATGTCGACCGCGGGTTTTCTTTGCCTCCCCACCCTTTCTTTCGTGTTTTTTTGAACTTCTTTGGGGCTCAACTCCAGCACTTTACTCCAAACACCATCGTGTACCTTGCTACCTTCGTGTCAATGTGCGAGAATTTCTTGGGTTGCCGACCGCACTGGGGTCTCTTCAAGCACATATTCACATGTCGCTCCCAGACGGTCAAGAAGGCCAATCCGAGTGACGAGAGGACGCACATGATACAGATGTGCGGGGGCCTTGGAATTCAAATGTGGAACAAGAGCACCTTCCCAGCTATGATCCTTCCCGACTCGGTCCGGGGCTGGCAGTCGACCTAGTTTTACTGCAAGGATCAGCCGACCCCGGGCCAGTCGACTGGACTTCCCCCCTTTTCCATGGCTCAAGTGGAGAAGCCCTCCTCTTTGAGAGTGATCCCGGAGGAGAAGGCGCATGTGAAGGTGTTGGTCGAGCGGGTTGTCCAACTGGTCCGCGACGGAGTGACTGGTATGGACCTGCTGGAGGTCTTCCTCAGTCGATGCATTCAACCACTCCAAGCTCGTGACCAACCGATGTGGATGTACTCGAGACTCGAGGATTCCTCTCGGATACACCCGGAGGACATTAGTGAGGACACGATGGAGAAGTGGCTGAGAGGAATCACCGGCAACAAGGATAATCCCCGGGGGTCCTGGAGGGTGGTTCCATTCGACCATTTGCGCTAGCCGGAACAGGTATGATTCTGCATTGTCGAGTGTCTTCTTGATTTACTATGTAGTATCTTGTTGACAGTCGACTATCTTTCTTTTGATCATTGTCTTTTCAGGCTCTTATTGATATGTACTCGATGCCCAATGGACTACAGGAGCAAAATGTCGAGGGAGAGGCGAGCGGGGGCGAGAGCGGCGAGTGGCACTCGGATGCAGAGGAGGACGAGGAGAGCGACGACCCGAGTGACGAGGAAGAGGTCGACTCTCCTCCTCGCATAGAGAGGAGGTCCAAGCATGCTCACGATCTGGCAAGCACCCCCGACCTGGTGGCTGCACCAACTGGGCAATCTTCGAAGCGCCATCGGTCATCTTCTCCAGTGCCGACTGAGAAGGGACCGAAACAGCTCAAGACCGCGCCGCCTCCAGCGCCGAAACCATCGAAGGCCACATCCTCCAAACTGCCGAAGGCTTTGCCTAGAATCAAAGTGACCATTCCCACCATCTCCGGGTAATCATCTGGCCCGATCTTTTGGCTGACTCGAGCAATAGAACATAACCGACTGAATGTTGACATTTGCAGTGCTGCTACATCCGGAACTTCTTCCCGCCAATACCAAGACGAGGAAAAGGAAGACGCGGTTACCTCCAACCCAGGTAAAACCCTCATGATCTTGTTCTTGATTAATTGGTCGATTAAAATGCTGGCAATTCACTTGGGGTCGACTGGTTTATTTGCAGCCCCACCCAGCGTCATCGAGCTTCCGGATGATGATGAAGATGTGGCCCCTAGGCCCAGAAAGAACAAAAAAGTAGCAGCTGGCAAGACGTCTCAGCAGGGACCGATGACAACACCAACCGTCCAGCAATCTAAAGACACAGGTAGGGCCTCTATAACTTTTGCTGTCCCATTGTCGAGTGAGCGCCCTGCACCATCGATTGTACCGGCATTTCCTTTAGTCATCCAACCTCATGCTTCGGAGCTCCAAGCTGCCGCACCTGGGTCATCTTCCCCCTTCTTCACCAACTACCATGTTCTGGAAAGCCAGTCGGACGCGGCTGCGAACGCCATCCATCAGGCTAATGTGATGATGGATCAGATGAAGACGGTGCACGAGAATAGCCAGGCTGCTTACGATGCCAGCGCGGCTCTTCGGGCCAATATCCAGGTAAGTAGGCTTTTGACTGACCTTGTTCTATTAGGATATGCTACCTGAAATATTTTCTTTCATACAATCTCTTATTGTTTGCGTCAAATCTGTACACCCACTGGGTGTTTTGTTGTCTTTAGCATTTGCGCTCTTCCACTCGGCCTGGGCGAGTGGGATCTGAACCGGTGGGGGCATGCTAAGTGCACTCACTGGGTGTAGTCCCCGAGACCGCAGTCGACTGCGGGCAGTCGACTGGGGTCTGAGTACTTTTCCCTTTCCTTTCTTCCACTCGACCCGGGCTGACCGGCCGAGTGGGATATGAACCAGTGGGGGCACGCACTGGGTGTAGTCCCCGAGACCGCAGTCGACTGCTGGCAGTCAGCCGGGGTCTGAATAATTCTTCTCTCTTTCTTCTCTTTTTTTAAACTCGACCCGGGCGGACCGGTCGAGTGGGGTCTGAATCAGTGGGGGCACACCAAGTGCATCCGCTGGGTGTAGTCCCCGAGACCGCGGTCGACTGCGGGCAGTCGGCTGGGGTCTGAGTAAACTTTTAAGTTTTAATCACTTGGAAGTAAATAATCTTTGATCTTGTCGATTGATGTGTCTTTTACCCTCTGCAGAAATCTTGTACTCTTATTGCCAAGTTCGTCGAATTTGAGGAGAAGCAGAGACAACTCAACCTTGACTTGGAGTTGGCCAACAAAAATTGAAGAAAGCTCAAGATGAAGTTGCTGGTATGGAAGGTAACTGCCTGTCGACTACTCACGTCGATCGTCCTTTAAAGTATTTCTTCGATTTCTTGTTTGATCCGATTGCTTATTTTGCAGAGAAAATGAGGTTGGCTCTGGAGAAGAAGGACTCGGACCTTGCGGCTGCGCAGAAGGAGGCTCAAGATAAGACTGCCCTTGCAGACCAGAAGTTGGCTTCGGTCGGAGTGCTGGAAGAAGAAGTAAGCAAGCTGAAGTCCTCTCTCACTGAATCCAACCGAGAGGTAACTCGTCATAAGAAGGATAAGTTGGCTCTGAATGAGAAGTTGGAGTCTGCGGCTCGTAAGAGAAATGACATGGAAGCCTATCTGAGAACTCTTGCCAAGAAGCTCTATCTTATGCTGGAAGGTACTCCTTTTAATCTGACTGCTTTACTACCTGCAAGTTAGTTCTGTCCAGTCGACTCACTAACTCTTTGACTGCAGAATTCTGCCAAAACTTCGACGAGGAGACTGGACGGATCGAGATGGGTTTGGACCCTATTGCTTCTCCAATCGGCGACGAGGCTGCCGTGAATGTGCTTCGACTGGAATCTCGTGTCTCCAGTGTGGCAAGTTACCTCGCTCGTCTGAAGGTGGCAGTTTCACGGATCGACTCATCACTCTGGCCAAGAGCGACGCTTCCAAATGACCTCGAATCGCTGATGACTCGACTCAACGAGGTCCCTGGTCGAGTGCAAGAGTGGAATAAGTCCTCTTCCCGGTGTGGTGCTGACGTGGCGTTGTCCTTGGTAAGAGTCCACTACAAGGAAGCCCGCGAAGATAAGCTGGCAATGATCAAGGTCGCCAACACCAAAAGGCATGACTTCCAGTCCTTTATGGAGACTTTCATCGCTGCTGCCACTCGGATCGCAGATGGAATCGACTTGGACGAATTCATCAAACCCGCCAGCCCTCCTCCTGCCGAGTGAACAAACTATGATATTTAAACATGTCTTAAATTTGCCTTGGAATGCCGAGTGGTTGCTATAACCATTAAACTCCTTCGGGCTTGATGCTTGAATACTTCTGATTTGTCGCTTGGAACTTTAGGATTTATCTTTACTGCTTTTGAATATGCTTGCGATTGCTTTTGGAATCTGCTCCCTATTTGGAATGACCTTCGTGTTTGAGCTGCAGCCTTGAAATGGAGACTTCAATCGAACTGCGCCTTGTCGTCCTTGCGGACAAGGATGGAGCGCATGTTGTATTTGTCGCGTAGCTCAAAGGAGAAGGTTGCAGTCGACCTACGCCTCGTCGTCCTTGTGGACAAGGATGGAGTGCACGTTGTATTTGTGGCGTAGCTCGAAGGAGAAGGTTGCAGTCGACCTGCGCCTCGTCGTCCTTGCGGACAAGGATGGAGCGCATGTTGTATTTGTGGCGTAGCTCGGAGAACAGGGCCACGGTCGACCTGCACCTCGTCGCCCTTGCGGGTAGGGATGGAGCGTACGTTGTACTTGTGGTGCAGCTCCTAGGAAAAGGATTGCAGTCGACTTGCACCTCGTCGTCCTTGCAGATGGAGATGGAGCGTACGTTGTATTTGTGTCGCAGCTCCAAAGGAGAAGGACGACTCACCACTCAGTAGGATTTTACAAACTTAGGCGAGTACTGGACTGCAGCTAAGCCCCCGAGTGGGAGGCTAGCTAACCACTCGGTAGGATTTTACAAACTTAGGCGAGTACTGGACTGCATCTAAGCCCCCGAGTGGGAGTGTTGCTCACCACTCGGTAGGATTTTACAAACTTAGGCAAGTACTGGACTGCAGCTAAGCCCCCGAGTGGGAGTGTTGCTCACCACTCGGTAGGATTTTACAAACTTAGGCGAGTACTGGACTACAGCTAAGCCCCCGAGTGGGAGTGTTGCTCACCACTTGGTAGGATTTTACAAACTTAGGCGAGTA